>NW_006408666.1:1451710-1467540 GCF_000296735.1 Chrysochloris asiatica | reverse complement strand
ATTCAATGATAAAATGCATAGAATTGTTCAGATTCACTTTTTTTCAGAGAACCCCTGTGAAAGGCTCAGCTCTTCTGGATCCATTCCACGACATGATGGGCAGACACATGCTCACCTTCAAGTCCTCAGTGGCCTGGGGAGGGGTTGATCTTAGGAGAGAAGTTTCTGTGCAAATATCCAGACAAACCTCAGAATTCCCAAATGAGCAAGCCCTCCCATAGTCACTGGAAATTTCCACAAGGTTTCTCACTGAAGAAATCTGTAAGAGTCCACAAGGATCTACAATTGTGCTGCACAATCACATAATCCATTTGGTGAGCCCAAAGGCATCCAGGCATTCACGAAAAAAAATTTTTTTTTAATTGCAATTGAAACGAAAGACATTCTCCCTTTCTAATCTGGGAAATTCTCTCTAAAGAAAAATTGTTAGCCCTGAATCCTCAAAAAATACCTCTGATTGTGTAATATCTCAAGCAGTTTAGGGCCTGTTTTCTGGTGTGGCACTGTGGGCTAATGTGTCAGACTGCAAAGTCGTTTCAACTGCAAGGTCAGGGGTTCAAGCTCACCAGCTGCTCCTTGAAAAGTCTATAAAGGGTCGCTATGGGTTGGAATCAACTCGACTAAACTTAACAACAACAACATCCAATGTAAGCAAACAACATTGACACTAAAGGAAACTCTCACAGGCGAGGTGTGAGGAAAGGTGATGGAATCAAACTGGCTGGGTTTGGGATCAGCTTCCACCACCTGACTAGACCACTTTGCTGTTTTGTGAGCTTGGACATTTATTTTCCTTCACCTCCCTGTACCTCAGTTTCTCACAGGTGAAACAGAAATGACAATAGTCCTACCTCATAGGGCTGTTTTGATGACATAACGAGCTAATATTTCTTAACGTCACACTATGACGGAGACCTGTTCTGGTGCTGTAGAATAAGCAATGGAAAACTAGGTCATTTGAATCGCAAGGTTGGCGGTTCAAACTCAACAGCCGCTCCATGGAAACCCTATACAGGGTCGCTATGAGTCAGAACCATCTCCACGTCACACAGCGCCACCATTACTATATTATTATATGTTGTTATATTATATGTTATATATAATAATAATTAGCTTAGTACTAACCTCACTCCTTCTTCCATCTCCACAAAGGATTCTACGTCCTACTAGTTCTGTAAATAGTAAGAGGAATGGTTCAATGGTTCTCAAACTTCAGCATGCACTAGAACCAGCTGGGGAGTCCTTGGGTGGCAGACCGTTAACAACGTGGTTACCAACTGAAATGTTAGCAGTTTGAATCCACCCAGAGGCTCGTCGGAAGAAAGACCTGGAGACCTAGGCCACCGAAAACCTGACTGAGCACACGACACACATGCGCCAACCATGAGTTGGGACAGATACAATGGCAGCCATTTTGTTTATTTATTTTCTAGAATCCTCCAGAGGGCTTTTGAGCACTGAGATTGCTGTTTCCCAAATGCAAAGTTTCTGAATTATGGTAGCTAATTTGCATTTCTAACCAGTGAATCCCAGGGAGTGTGGGTGCTGCTCTTCTAGAAAGATCTTTGTGGAAGCAGCATCACTAACTCATCATTGAAGGAAAGTTTACAAGTCAGGCATTTTACATGTCCCTCCCCACACCTAGAGTGTTCTTTCTGGACTTGTCCTCTCAGTAACTCCACCAACCATTTCAAACTCAGTTCAGACATCAGGGACCCTCGAGGGTTTTCACAATAATTCTATGCCAGCACCGACACCACTGCACTGACTGGTGAAGAAACTCAGTTCCATGACACGAGCAGTTCCTCGATGACCCTGATCTCCCTGTCATACTCAGTGGCTGTTGTTGTTTAGTGCTGTCGAGTCGATGTTGACTCATAGCGACCCTGTGTAGAGTTTCCAAGGAGTGGCTAGTGAGTTTGAATGGATGACCTTGTACTTCAGACTGACAATGCAGTCCAGCGCATTAACCAGAAGCACCACACCAGGACTCCACACAGTGCCTAGGTCAAAGAAAATCTTCGCAAACACTGATTGATAGAATTAAAGCTGGATGAGCCAATGGCCAAAGATGCCCAATAAGAACCAACCAAACTGGAAGATCTTGGAGACCAGCTCAGGGACTTTGCTCTCAGACCTGTACACTGGACATGGAAGCCTTGAGTCCCTGGTGAGTCCAGGATTTCTCATACCCCAGATGATGGTCTCTTCTCTGCTCAGACTCCTTTCATATCAACTACAAGATTCCCTTCCAATCTGTGAAGGTTCATCTTTAGGCCTCTAACCTTCATGGGCATTTGTATTTTTGTAGTTCTGTTGTTGTTGTTAAGGGCCATCACCCCAGTTCTAACTCATAGAAACCCTGCACAGGGTTTCCAAGGAGTGACTGGTGAGTTTGAACCACCGACACAGTGGTTAACCTACAGTGAAGCACCAGGACGCAAATACACTTACACTGAGATAAGTAGTCTAATTAACCATTTCACTGATTTTGTAATCCCTTTCCAAATAAGTCAATTGTAGTACAGATTTCTAAAGATAGGTTTACAGAAAAATCTACATATCTTTTGAAGTAAATATTAGATATCGCAATGTGTGAGTATATAGTTATATGGATTCTGGTGTGGCACTGTGGATCAGCACTGGATTGCGAACCAAAAGGTCAGCAGTTCAAACCCAGCAGATTCTCCTCAGAACCCTATATAGGGCTACTATGATTCAGAAGCAACTCGAAGGCACTTAACGACAACAAATATGTTTACACACAAACACTAATTTTTTTTTTACCAGCTGACAACATTGGCTTCAATTCATCTTGAAGCTGCGCTAACAAGTCAAGCTGAACCATGTTAAAGCACTGAAATGATAGGATATTTGTGACAAAGAGGGAAAATATGTAAAGCTTAACTAACTGGCCCCATTTGGACATGCAGGGATTAACCCAAAACCCTTAAGTTGATTCTGACTCAACAACTTGATAGGACAGAAGAGAACTGCTCCATAGTTTTTCCAAAGGAGCTCTGGTAGCGTAGTGATTACAAGTCGGGCTGCCAACCTCAAGGTCAGCAGTTCAAAACTACCAGCGGCTCCACGGGAGAAAGATGAAGCATTCTGCTCCCATAAAGATTTATAGTCTCAGAAACCCTGTGCTGGGTCACTATGAGTCTGAACCGACTCCAGGGTACTTAACAACAACAACAACATAGAATTTCCAAGGCCATAAATCTTGGATACGTTTTGGACTTCTAATCATAAGGTCAGAGGCTCAAACACCCAGTGCTCCTTGGAAACCCTTTACAGGGTTGCTATGAATGGGAACCAACTCAACAGTATTTAACAACAAATCTCCATAGAACCAGATGGCCTCATCTTTCTCCTGTGTAGTGGTGATGAACCATGTACCTCCCAGTCCGCATCTGAGAGCTCTACCTATGCATCCAATGCTCCTTCCTGGTTATCATAACTCAAACCAAACCATCTGGTTGATTCCAATGCATAGTGACCCTGTAAAGGATTTCAGAGGCTGAAATCTTTACAGGAGTAGAGTTTTATCTTTCTCCTGTGGAGCTGCTGGTGGATTTGATTTGTTAGTTGTGATCCTGCACCACCATACCAGGCATCCCTTGTGGTGTTGCGTGCCATAAGTCAACTTGAATCGATTCTGTGTAAGGTTTCCAAGGAGTGGCTGAAGGGTTTGAAATGCAGAACTTGTGGTTAACAGTCCAGTGCTTATCCTATAGCATCACACCAGGGCTCTTCAGATATATTAGGCCATTAAAATACATTAGACAAGACATATAGTGTTATCTTTTTAAAATCACTGGTCGTCTACTTTTCTAAGTAAGCCATAGCTTATATACCAGAACAATGAAAACACTCATTTTATTCATAACTACATTAACCTTCAGGCTTCGGGATGTTTTACGAATACCAATTTGAATTCTCATTTCCATGAAGTCAGCTGAGTTTCCTCTATCTGCCCGCAGCAAATGCGAGGCTGTATGAGCCACGGGCAAAGCATGAGTCCTGCAAGGAAGAAGTCTCCCTCAACTTTCAGATCCACCACTTCCTTCTACAAACTGCAAGATTCTTCCCTGCCTCAATTTCCTCATCTGTACTGCTAGTGATGTCAACTTTGCAGATTTCATGTGAGAATGTAAGTCTATAAAATGCCTCGTAGGGTACCTGACAAATGGATGATTTTTAATCATTTTAAGGATGATTTTGAAGATCTGTATTCTTTTGAAGGAGCTCGGGTAGTGTAATGGTTATGAGTTGGGCTGCTAATCTCCGTTGGAGAAAGATGAGGCTTTCTGCTCCCATAAAGATTTACAGCCTCGGAAACCCTATACAGCGTCTCTGTGTCAGAACCGGCTCTAGGGCACATCACTACCACTAACCATTCCTTACAATGACTGATTACGTTTATGCCAGATGTTTTTCAAAGATGCAGGATCACCATGAATGAAAATGGTTAATTACCAGAGAAGAAGAGATCAAAGTGATAGGTGACAGAGACAAACACTGGTATCATTGGTCTCTTCGTAAACATCTACCTGCGAGGAATGAGTGTCCACAACATTTCTCTTTGTATTTCCAAAGGGCATATCAGTCCAACTCTCGCAAAAGTTCTTAGGGGTACAACAAATATTTATTGAATTGCTGCTGACCAAAGCAAAAATATATGCTAATGTGGGCTAATGCACTGGCCTGCAAAATTGGTTTGAACTACAAGGTCAGTGGTTCAAGCCCACCAGTCACTCCTTGGAAACCCTATACAGGGTCACTATGGGTGGAAACCGACTTTACGGAACTTCACAATGACAACAACAACAATGGTGTCATAATCCATAGACCTATTTGTGATTCTGTGTCCTGAAGGAGGTATTCTAAAGTCCCATAGTTTGCCAGGAATCTGTTTGCTCCCTTTAAGCGCCTCTTCCAAGGTTACTTCCAGAGAGCACAGTCCTTTAACCATCTCATCTTGGCTGAAACCCTCAAGGTTTCAGTTCATTCTAATCAGAGAAAATCCATTGTATGGAATCCCAAGCACTTTTGGCATCCATCAGTGCACCGTTTGTTTAAGAAGGGACAGTGCACTGGGAACTGAGGAAGCTTTCACTTCTCAAGTTCACCACCTTCTCTTTTTATAAGCGATTTGAGACATTCTGCAACCTAGTCAATTACTATAAGACTTTCTGATCTCATGTGGCTGAGCACAGGGTCAGCGCAAGGGACCAGAATGGAATCTCAGAAGTCCACGACAGGAGCACAGGGAAGTCCACTCCGCGTACACCTGCGTGGCAGCAAAGGCGATTTACTCCGATTTGCCAGAGGAAGCCCAAGTGTGAGTCCTTTAAAAGGCATGAACCCTCTGGGGCAAGCTGCCCTCCCTAGTTCTCTATCCCTCCTCGCCAGGGATCCCTATTTTTTTACTCAGATCACCTTTCCAACTGCAACCTCAAGAGCAGAACTCCATAGAATTCCCTTCCTGGAACCTTAGGTCCCCAACTTCTCACCTGGATTAGGAGGCGGTGCCCACCCCATGGAGAAAGCCGGTGCCGGTGCTGCGTGACCCGCTCTCAGAGCCAGCTCTCACCTGTCCGAGGCTGCCTCTGGGGGGCTGTTGAGTTGGTCTGTGTGCACCCCTCACCTGCACGGTGACTGCCAGAGTCGCAGCCGAAGGAGAACCCCCGGACACGGGGGAGGCGGGGCACCACCGGCGGTCGCCCCACTTCCTTGGCAGCTACGCTGGAGCCCCGCCTTAAGGGGGCGGAGGCGGCCGCGCGTCACCTTCCTCCCGCCTAGGCGAGAGGCGCGCTGCTCCCATGGGCGGCCCTGAGGTGTGTTGCAAGAACGCGGTGTTGGACACCGGCAGGGAGGGAGGAAGAGATGGCTTGTAGCGCAGGCCGCTGGGTTGGCTCTCAGAAGGGCAAGGTGTGTCCAGATACCTTGACGGTGACGAGGGGAGTTGAGGTGACGCGGAGTGTTTGCTCCAAGTAGGGAAAGAATAAAGGGCTTCCAAACTTGTAATCACTTAATAACATATCTCAATGGATACTCTGAAGGGTTCACTCTTCTCCTGTCTGGCCCCAGACCATCAGTGGGAAGAAAGCAGTCTCAGTGTAACCTTGGGAAGGGTTGCTGGAGCCAGGCAAGCTATTAAGGCTGAGCTTTCAAGGTGAGTGGAAGCCAGTTTTCTGGATCCATGGAGCTGTTCTCTGAGCTTTAGTTCTTGAACTGATTTAAAGACTCAGCCTCACATCCCTGGAATTGCTTTCAAAGACCCCTTGTAGAATGATTGGCACAACAGTGTTTAGTAAGTATTTGCTATGTATCCCTTTCCATTTCATTAGTTACCTCCCTTCCCCTTTTTATTTATTTATTTATTTATTAGTTTATTGTTATAAATATATGTACAGATCACGTTTGCTAGTCCTTGTCCCTAGTATCTTCCTACTGTATCCCTCTTACATGTCATTTACTCTATTCCTCTGCCTGGTCAGTTCATTTCCCCACATATTAATAAACCCGTGTCAACTAGACACATATTTTGGGCTCAGTTTATGCTGGGTGACTCATGAAGAAATTTATTTATAGGATACTATCCCTCCCTAAGGCAAGTGAGGAATTCACCTCCAAAAAGCAACAACTTTTACATCATACCCACAGAGAGTTGACTTTTAAGACCAGTTAGGTATTCTGTGGAATCCTGTTAGGTTGCTAACCTCCACCTCAGCAGTTTGAGTCTTCCCAGTGCTCCTCGGGAGAAAGAAGAGGTTTTCTGCTCCCATAAAGATTTAAAGTTTGGGAAACCCTGCACGGGGTTGCTGTGTGTTGCAGCCAACTCGACGGAATACAGTCAGGCAACCAGGTATTCTATAAATTGTACTGGGAATGGTTAATTTGTCAACAGGACAGGAGTTATATTGGTGGTGAAAAGGTCAAACTCTGTAGTCAGAAAAAGCTCAAATAAAAAGTAAACAAACATAACTTTCCTGAGTTGGCAACTATTTGTGTAACTGGGCCTTTCACTTAAACTCTCTGAATTAAAACATTCCCACTAGCAAAGTGGGATTAAAATTAGAGCTATTCTCTTTTACATAAAGGACTTTCCATAATATCCTGGCTCAGGGTAAGCAGGTAATAAATGTTAGCAAATGACCATGTTGGTGATATAGTGGCATCATTCTCAGCTTGCATGAGGAAGGCCCAGGTTCAGGTCCTAGCCAGTATAGCCACCATGTGTCAGTGGAGCCTATGAGGTGCTCTCATCCTTGAATAGGTCTCAGACTAAGACAGATTGGGAAGAAAATGCTGGTGATCTAACTTCTGAATACTCTCCAGTGGATCACAACATTTTAGTTTTGCATGGTATAGGTATGAGTAGAAGGCCCACTTCCTGGAAGCTAACAATAACATCAACAATAGTATTAAGGTAGAAAGTGGGAGGAAAGGAATAACAGTTTTAAAACACATGAAATTTTGGGGAAATAATACAAATCTGTTTCTCCGTCACCATGAGATGCCTATTTACAACAGTGTGGTTGTTGTAAAGTGCCGTCGAGTCAGTTCCGATCCATAGAGACCCTGTTTAGGGTTTCCAAGAAGCAGCTGGTGACCTTGAACTGTTGACCTTGCAGTCCAAATGGCTTTGCAGTCTGGCACATCAAGACTCTATTTATCACAACAGCTACCATTAAGGAGCTCTGGTAGAGTAGTGGTTACAAATTGGGCTGTTAATCTCAAGGTCAGCAGTTCGAAACTACCAGCCATTCCACAGTAGAAAGATGAGGCTTTCTGCTCCTGTAAAGATTTACAGCTTCGGAAACCCTGAGTTGGAGCCAACTCCACGGCACACAGCCACCATTACTAATGAGAAACAACTGGGCACCCGGTTCTTTGCATGGCATAGAGCATGATAATATTTAATATTTACAAACCTGTGAGACAGTTGATAAAACTCTACTTTGAAATGAGGAAACTAAGAACCAGAACAATGAAAAAACCTACCCGGGGGGCACAAATCATGTTGTGACCCTGTCAGAACAACCTGAGGCCTAATGGCAAACCTTTCTCTTTTGTTATTTTTTTCACAATGCTGCCACTAAAGGTTACTTCCATTTCCACAGAGAGCCCAGGAAACTCAGAAAAACAGAGAAAGTACAAAATGACGAAGAGAAAGATCAGTAGGTGGCAGAAATAGCAGCTATACCTTTAAAGCAGACGATTAATACAAATGAATTAAAATAGCACGCTAACCCACATGAAAAAGCTTTTTTCCTCTGACTCCTGTCAGAATGAAGTTCCTGTCTGTGGTCCTAGCAGTCAACCACAAATTGAAACGAGTAACAGTATTTTTTAATCATTAAATGCTGCAGAAAATGAAACTTATAAAGATACAGAAATCTAAGGTTATACCTCTCCCTTCGAGCCGCCATCAAATCCCCCAGATTAAGTCGTTTTAAAAAATATTTTTCCATGCATATTACCTGTCTCCTTCTAGTAATATGCTCTGTTCAGGGAAATCATATTGTTATTTAAACCAATTTAACTTTATTACATAATCATTTACTCACCTGTGCCAAGAAATTCGGAAGACAGCTATGTGATCAAACAACTGCAAAAGATTCACACACATGCCCATTCCAAAGAAAGGTAATTCAAAGGAAGACAGAAATTCTAGAACCATTTCATTAACATGGAGTCCTGGTGTGGTACTGTGGGATAAAGCACTAGACCACAGGTCCGATTGAGCCACAAGGTTGGCGGTTCAAACTTACCAGCCACTCCTTGGAAACCCTATACAGGGTCATTATCAGTTGGAACCAACTCAACAGCACTTAACAAGAGCAGCAGCAGCAATCATTAATACCACAAGCAAGTAACATTTTGTTGAAGTTAATTCAGAAATGGTTATATCAGTTCATCGACAGGGAACTGCCAGCAATTCCAGCCAGATTCAGAAGAAGACTTGGAACGAAGGAATCATTGCCGACATCAGATGGACCTTGGCAGAAAGCAGAGAATACCTGAAAGATGTTTACCTGAGCTTTACTGACCATGCAAAGGCATTCCACTGTGTGGATCATAGTAAATTATGGATATCCTTATGGAAAATGGAAATTCCAGAACACCTAATTGTGCTCATGTGTAACCTGTACATAGACCAACATTCAAACACAACAAGGGAATACTGAACCATTTCAAATCAGGAAAGGTGTTTACCAGGGTTGGGTCTGTTCACCACCATACATATTCATTCTATACTCTGAGCAAGTAATCTGAAAGACTGGATTATATGAAGAAGTATATGGAATCAGAATTAGAGGAAGACTCATTAACAACCTATGATATGCAGATAACATAAACTTGCTTACTGAAAGTAAAGGGGACTTGACACACTTAAGAAAATCAAGACCAGAGACTTTTGCATGGATTGCACCTCAACACAAAGAAAGCAAAACCCCTCATAACTGGACCAATAAACAGCATCATGGTACACTGAGAAAAGATGGAAGCTGTCAAAGATTTTATTTTACTTGGAAGCAGCAGTCAAGAAATCAAACATGGTATTGCATTTGGAAAATCTGTTGCAAAAGTTTTCTTAAAAGTGTGAATCACCAAAATTGCTATTTTGTGGACTAAAGTGAGCCAGACCCAAATCATAGTCTTCTTAATCACCTCATATGCATGTGAAAGCTGGATAGTGAATAAGGAAGAACTAGGAACTCTGGTAGCTTAATGGTTAGGAATCGGACTGCTAATCTCATGGTCAGCAGTTCGAAACTGCCAGCTGTTCCATTGGAGAAAGATGAGGCTTTCTGCTCCCATAAAGATTTACAGCCTTGGAAATACTGTGCAGGATCACTGTGAGTCGGAACCGACTCCAAGGCACATCACAACAACAACAACAGCAGGAAGAATTGATAACTTTGGATGAAGTTGTTTGTGGCAAATATTGAATACACTGTGGGCTCCCAGAACAAGAAACAAATCTGTGTTGGAAGAAGTACAGCCAGAAAGCACCTTAGAGACAAAGATGGCAAAACTTAGAATCTCTACCCTGGGAGTTAGAGAAGTCTTATCTGAAAGAGACAATGTCTTGTCCTGAAACTGCAGGGGATCTAGAACTCCATCGGTTTTTTGCTCATAGGGAACCATGACAGGTCATCCCACCACATCTGACCTTGCAGTTGAGAGGACTCAGAGCTTATCTTGGGAGCACTGCCTAAGCGAGCTCCTAAGGATGATCCGGGGGCCTGGCACTTATCTTTCCTCACGTTTTACTCCATGATTGCATCTCATATTTTCTGGCCCATGAAAGCAGAAGTAGAAAAGTATCTGGAACATAAGCTTGAATGTCTTAGTTCTATCGGGAAATAACACTAATATGATTTAGGCTAAATGTATTCCATTTCCATGTAGCAAATGATTAGTGTGTGCTCTAAAACAGCATATACACTTGTGACAAGCCATTGAAAAATGACACTCATTTTATTATTAGTGCAAACAGTCTTTGTTATTATATTTACTCAGTGAGGTTTTTACCTATTGTGTAATTGTCAAGGCAGATTAGAGAAAGCATATCCTCTTTTTATAGTGACAGGTATGGTGAAGCCAAATTTAGTGGTTTATTCTAGCTCTGACTCCTCCACTTACCAACTGTGTGTTTTTCCTGTAAGGCAATGCTTCAGTTTCTTGAGCAAGGGAGTGTCCCTACCAGGAAATCAGTTTTGTTTTCTAAATACTCACAAAGAAGGTGTGTTATAAAACCTTTCTTTGCGACCCAACACCAGCATTTTTCCTATTACTAATAATCTTATGTAGCAAGTTAGATCAAATACCTAGATGTACGAAGTTAAGTTAAAAAGTATGGTTCCAGTCCATACATGCATGGGTTTATTTTGAATAAAGTCTGTTTAAACAAGTCGCTGAGACGAGTAAATGGCTGCAGACAAAATCTCCCAGTCATACATTTATCTTAGTCTCGCTTGAATACTTTCAAAAAACTCCCATGCAAGGGTATCTGCTTGGGTATAAGTTCAAGGGAGAAGGTCAGTACAGATGGCTATGAGAACTGCTTTTGTTTTGTTTTGTTTTCAAAGCTGTAATCTTTGTAATCTATACATTTTCTCCAAAGACACACGGTGATCAAAGAGACTTAGAAATTTTAAGAAAATTGCATTGGTGAGAAAAAAGACCAGGAAAGTTTCATTGAAGAATTTTGTTTTTGTTTTTGTTTGTTTTTTCCCCTAATCAGCACAATGCACCTGGTTAGTCTTTGAGCACAACAATAAGAATTTCACTGAGAAACTTTGTTTTATTCAATCTACAGCCATGGTCTTGCTCTTTCAGACTTCTTTTTGTTACCTCAACTCAAAGAAAATGTAAAAGGAACACAATTTGAGTCTCTAGGGGATGCCAAAACTGCTGTGTGGGAGTGGTATAAATCAAAGAGCACAGAATTTCACGGGGAAAGGGTTAGATAAATAGAAACATTACCTTCAGATGTGTATAGATCTAGATGAAGGCTTTGTCAGAAAACAGCATCACATGTGGGTGTTTTTGTTTAGTAAAGATGTCTGTGATATTGTAGCAATACTTTTTGACTGGAATAGATCATCAATCACACGTTCAGGCTGAAGATGAAGAAAATTAAAACAAGTCCAGGAGAGCTAAGATATGATCTTGAATATATCCTACCTGACTTTAGGGACCATCTCAAGAATAGATATGATTAATTGTACACTTATAATCAGAGGACTTGTGGAATGACATCAAGAACATCAAACATGAAGAAAGCAAAAGGTCATGAAAAAAAAAAAAAACAGAAAAGAAATAAAATACCACAATGGATGCTGAAAAGGACTCTGAAATTTGCTCTTGAATGTAGCGAAGCTAACGCGACTGGAAGCAATGGTGAAGCAAAAGAGACATAGTAAAAATGATGACGTAAAAGAACATTTCAAATGACAACTCCAGAAGACACAACAAAGTATTATAACTACACATGCAAAGACCTGCAGTTAGGAAACCAAAAGGGAGGAATACATTTAGCATTGCTCAAGATGAAAGACCTGAAAGAAAAATATAAGTCTCAGGTTGCAATACTGAAGGATTTTACTGGTAATATATTAAGTGACACAGGAAGTTATCAAAAGAAGACAGAAGGAATACACAGAGTCACTATACTAAAAAGAACTGGCTAGTGTTTAATCATTTAAAGAAGTAGCATATGATCAAGAACTGATGGTATTGAAGGCCAAAGATGGTATTGAAGCTAAACTGAAAACACTGGCAAAAATCAAAACTCCAGAAATTGGTGGAATGCAATTGAAATGTTAGGGTAAACTGATGCAGCACTGAATGTGCTCACTCATCTATGCCATGAAATTTGGAAGACAGCTGCCTGGCCACCTCTTGCAAGAGACTGATATTTGTGCCTGTTCTAAAGAAAGATGATCCAACGGAATGCAGAAATCCCACTCAAGGAAAACTTTGCTGAAAAGAATTAAAAAATGGTTGCATCAGTGTATCAATTGGGCACTGCCTGAAGCTGGATTCAGAAAAAGATATGGAGCTAGGGATATCTTTGCTGATATCAAATGGATCTTGGCTGAAAGCAGAGAATACCAGAAAAAATGTTTTCTTGTTAAGTGCCGTTGAGTCAGTTCCAACTTATAGCCACGATGTATAGGGTTTCCAAGGAGAGGCTGGCAAGTTTACTTTTACTTTAGGCAAAGGCATTTGACTGTGTGGATCATAGACTACAGATAACATTAGCAAAGAATAGTGTAATAGTTAAGATTTTATGTCAGCTTGGCTTGACCAGCAGTCTTAGTGGTTTTGCAGTTCAGTGTAGTAATTAACTCCATGAGGAGACATGATACATATAATGTAGTCTCTCCCATGGCAAGATCTGATACTATGTGATATTAATACTCACTTCTATGATGGGAAGCCATCATATTTATGTCAGTGTGTTGTACTGGGGTGGCTTATGTGTTGCTGTGATGCTGAAAGCTTTGCCACTGGTGTTTGAAATACCACTAGGGTCAGTCATGATGAATAGATTTCAGCAGAGCTTCCAGACTAAAACAGATTAGGCAGGAGAGGCAGACAACTTCTTAATAGTTAGACACAGAAAACCTTAGAAATCTTAGTGAAACATTCCCAGAAGTGTTGCTGGAAGATGAAAACATTATGAATAGTAGGAGAACATTGTCAGATATCATACCAAAAGATGATCCCTTAAATTGGAAGGCACTCAAAATAAGCCAGGGGAAGAGTTGTCTCCTAAAGTAGAGTTGATCAGAATGATGTGAATGGAACAAAACTTTCAGGAACTTCATTTTCTGACGGGTCACTCTCAAAAGAAGAAGAAGAAGAAGCTGCAAACATCCATTAATAATTGGAACATGGAATGTCCAAAGTATGAATCCAGGGAAATTGGAAGCTGTCAAAAATGAAATGGAACATATAAAATCAATGTCTTGCATTAGTGAGCTAAATGAACTGATATTGACAATTTTGAATCCAACAATCATATGGTTTACTATGTCAGGAATGTCAAATTAAAGATGAATGGCAGAACATTCATCCTCAAAAAGAATATTTTAAGATCTATCTAGAACTCTAATCCTGTACGTGGTAGGATCATATCTATACTCCTACAATGAAGATGAGTAAAGACCATTATTATTGAAATTTACCCACCAACCACTAAAGTCAGTGATGAAGCTAAAGATTTTTACCGACTGCTTCAGTCTGAAATTAATCACACATACAATCAAGAAATATTCATAATTACTGGTGACTGGAATGCAGAAAAAGAAAGGGTCAATAGTTAGAAAATATGGCATTGGTGATAGAAATTATTATGGAGATTATAATAGAATTTTAAAGACCAATGAGTTATTCATTGTAAATACCTTTTAAAAACAATATAAAAGATGACTGTATATGTGAACCTCACCAGATAGAATATGCAGGAATCCAGTTGACTACATATGTGGGAAGAAATGGTGGAAAAGTTCAAATCATCAACTAAAACAAGGCCAGTGACAAACCATGAAACAGGCTATAAATTGTTCATCTGCAAGTTCTATCTGAAGCTGAAGAAAATTACAAGTCCAGGAGAGTCAGACTATGACCTGGGATAATTCCCCCATAAATTTAGAGACCAGGACAGTGAGACTTCATCTCTCATACTTCAGACATGTTATCAAGAGGGACCAGTCCCTGGAGAAGGTCATAGTGCTAGGTAAAGTGGGGGATCAGAAAAAAAAAAAAAAAAGGAAGACCTCTAAAGAGATAGATTGACAGAGTGGCAGCAATGGTGGGTTCAAACCTAATAGTTATGTGGCTGGTGCTGGACTGGACAGGACAGAAGGTCAATTTTGCGTTTGGTCAGTTTCTGGAGCATTGTTTTCTGTTAATGCCTTCAGTGCAACTTGAACTTCTTCCTTCAGTACCAATGGTTCTTGATAATACACAACCTGTTCTGTTGAAATGCTTAAACATTGACTGTTTCTTTTTGGTTCAGTGACTCTGTGTGTTCCTTCCATCTTAGTTTGATGTGTTCTGCATAATTCAATATTTTGCCCAGTGTTTCATTCTGCTGTGCATAATGTTGCCTTTTAGTTGGAACTGACTTGAGGGTACCTAAGAACAACAACAACATAATGTTAATGAGGCAGATGCAATTACAGAGGTATATTGTCTCTTGAGTCAGTCTCCTTTGCGATATAAAAGGAAATAGAAGAGAGATGAGCTACCACCAAGAGGATGCTGGGAGAGGAGTACATCCTTTGGACCTGCTAATCCCACTTCTAGATCCAGGGGAAGATTGATGCCAAGACATATGAAGATCTCTAAGAAATATTGGACTACAGATGCTGAAAGGAGTCAAGAACCTCTCCTCATAGCTGACAAAGATAAAGCTTCCCTAGAGCTGGCACTAGGAGAAAACTTTCTCTTTGAATTTCTAGCCTCCTAAAGTCTGAGATAATAAATTTCTGGTTGTTAAAGCCATACACTTGTGATGTTTCTGTTAAATTAGCAGTAGGTAACTAAGACAAATGTGAATTCCAAAACACTTAATTGTGCTTATGAGGAAACTGTGCATAGACCAAGAAGTAGTCATTTAAACAAAACAAGGAGATACCAAATGGTTGAAAACTAGGAATGGTGTGTGTGAAGGTTATATCCTTTCACATACTATCCAGTCTAGATGCTAAGCAAATAGTCTGAGAAGCTGGATTATATGTGGAAAGATGTGGCATCAAGATTGAAGGAAGATTCATCAACAACACGCAATATGCAGATGATACAATCTTGCTTGCTGGAAACGAAGACCATTTGAAATGCTCACTGATGAAGATCGAAGAGTATAGCCTTCAGGATGGATTTTACATCAACATAAAGAAAACAAAAATCCTCATAACTGGACCAATCAAAAACAAGATAAGCGGAGAAAAAAGACTTCCTTTACTTGAATTCACAAAGCATTCTTGTACTTAAACCAACTAGTTGGAAGTGTTCATAAGTCACAAATTTATCAAAGTCAGATGTTTATGTATATTATACTTTTTTTCTAGATGATATATTTCTGATCAAGAGGAAAAATTAGTAACAATTGCTTTTGTTGTTGTTGTTGTCAGGTGCCATCGAGTCGGAACCGACTCATAGCCACCCCATGCACAGCAGAACGAAACAATGTCCTATCCTGTGCCAACCTCACTACCGCTGCCACACTTGATGCCATCAATGATGTCACCTGGCTGATCCATCTCATTGGGGGTCTTCCTCTTTTTCTCTGACCCTCC
>NW_006408666.1:1432209-1442880 GCF_000296735.1 Chrysochloris asiatica | reverse complement strand
ATGAATCTGGGAAAATTGGAAGTTGTCAAAAATAAAATGGAACGCATCAACATCAATATCTTAGGCATAAGTGAGCTGAAATGGACTGGTATTGGCCATTTTGAATCTGACAACCACATGGTTTACTATGCAGGGAATGACAAATTGAAGCGGAATGGTGTTGTGTTCATTGTCAAAAAGAACATATCCAGATCAGTCATGAGGTACAATGCTGTAAGTGATAGAATAATGTCCATGTGCCTACAGGGAAGCCCAGTTAATACCACTATTATTCAAATTTATGCACCAACCACTAAAGCCAGTGAAGACGAAACAATTGCTTTTAAAAAGCTAAAATTATTAGCATTGTACTCTTGAATGATGGATCTTAAGCACCCTCTTTCCCCCTCATCAGATGTGGAAACAGAAACATATCGACTTTTTCAGGTTCTTCTAGTTCATGGGTTCTTGCTCAGCAGCAAATATTTTGTGTGTTGAGTTGAAGTCCATACAGTTAGATAATTGTTTAAATCTTCTATAATAAACCAAACCAAAAGAGAGTTTCTTCTCAAAATGTCTTAAAGGAGAATTTGGTTAACACAGCATTGGTGTTACGCTAAGTCACATCACTTTTACTGTCATTGGTCACAGCGAAGATCATCTTAAAAACAAAACAAAACCCTGAGGGATTAAAATAAAAGATGTTGGCAAAGATGCATAGAAATTGGAACCCTTATTCAGTGCTGGAGGAACTATAAAATATTACAACAATGTGAAGAACAGTTTAATGATTCCTCAAAAATTAAACGTAGAACTGTTGTTGTTGTTGCTGTTGTTAAGTGTTGTTGAGTTAGTTCCAACTCATAGAGACCTTCTACAGGGTTTCCAAGGAGCGTCTGGTGAATTTGAACTGCCAGCCTTGCAGTTCAAACCAACCTTGTGATCCAGTGCATCCAGTCGGTACTATTCCATAACGACCGTATACACAGCAGAACAAAACACTGCCCAATCCTGGGCCAACCTCACCATTGTTGCCATGCTTGAGTCCATCGATGCTGCCACTTGGCCAATCCATCTCATTGGGGGTCTTCCTCTTTTTCTCTGAGCCTCCACGTTACCAGACATGATATCCTTCTCCAGTGACTGGTCCCTCGTGACAATATGTCCAAAGTATGAGAGACGAAGTTTGGCCATCTTGGCCTCCATGGAGCACTCTGGCTGTACTTCTTCCAAAACGGATCTATTGGTTCCCTTGGCAGCCCATGTCACTTTCAATATTTTCCTCCAACACCATAATTCAAAGGCATCAATTTTTTTACGGTCTTCCTTATTCACTGTCCAGCTTTCGCATGCATATGAGGTGATTGAAAATATCATGGCTTGGGTCAGGTACACCTTAGTCCTCAAGCTGACATCTTTGCTCTTCAACACTTGAAAAAGGTCTTGTGCAGCAGATTTACCTAATGCAATACGTCATTTGATTTCTTGACTGCCATTTCTGTGAGTGTTGATAGTTGATCCAAGAAGAATGAAGTCCTTGACAACTTCAATCTTTTCTCCGTTGATAAGAATGTTGTTTATTGGTCCAGTGGTGAGGATTTTTGTTTTCTTGACATTGAGATGTAATCCATACTGAAGGCTGTGGTCTTTGATCTTCATCAGGAAATGTTTTAATTCCTTGCACTTTCAGCAAGCAAGGTTGTATCAACTGCATATCGCAGGTTGTTAATGAGTGTTCTTCCAATCCTGATGCCACGTTTTTCTTCATATAACCCAGCTTCTCAGATTATTTGCTCAGCATACAGGTTGAATAAGTATGGTGAAAGACTACAACTCATATATCCCAGAAATTTCACTCTAGGCATATAACCAAAAAAATTGGACAGATTCCTTTATTTGTACACCAGATGTTTGTGTTCCGATGCTTATTGCAGAACTATCCATAATGCTTAAAAGGTGGAAGCAACACGAATACCCATCCACTAATGGACGGATCGATAGAACATCGGGCTGCCAACCTCATGATTAGCAGTTCGAAACTACTAGTGGCTCCGCAGGAGAAAAATGAGGTGTTCTGCTCTCATAAAGATTTACAACCTTGGAAGCTCTGTGCAGGGTCGCTATGAGTCGGAACCGACTCCAAGGCACATAACAATAACAATGGACGGATAGATAAAACATGACACATGCAGATTAATGGATATTCCTAGGCTATGAATGGAAGTAAAGTTCTGCTACGTCCCACAATATAAATGTAACCTGGAAGCATTTTGCTGAGTGAAATGTCAGTCACAAAGGGACAAAACCAAAACCAAACATATTGATCTTGAGTTGGTTATGATTCATAGGAGAGAGTAGAAGTGTCCCATAGGGCTTCCATGGCTGGAAATCACTATGGAAACATCTGTACCATCTTTTCCCTCAGAGCAGCTGGTGAGCTTTAACCAGGATCTTTTCAAAAGCAGCCAAATGCTTAATTACTGTGCAAGGCTCATTCACAAAAGGAATGTTGTTGTTGTTGTTGTTATAAAGTGCCATGGAGTTTGTTCTGACTCCTGGCAATCCTGTCTAGGGTTTCTGAAGAGCGGCTGGTAAGCTTGAGCTGCAGATTTACAGTCCAACCTGACCTTGAGGTCAAGTGCTTATCCTGCAGTGCCACCGCAGGGCTCGTCACAAAGGATAGGTATTGCTTCATTTCACTTACATTAAATGTCTAGGACAGTCCAGTATATAGAGACCAAAGCTTATTAGCAGTTAGCAAAGGCAGGCTAGAGGGAGAAGGCAGGGTGGAGAGCCAACTGTTTATGAAATAACAAACTTCTGCTAAAGGGGAAAGTAATATTTGAAAGTAAAAATGGATAATGGTAGATAGAGTATCTATGAAAGAGAGTCAAGTCCATGGCACCTAACACAAACAGTGGTTGAACAATATAACGTAGCTAGTGTCATTGAATTGTACGTGTGAAGAACGCTGAAATGCCAAACAATCTGCTCACATGTATTTCCCATAGAATTTTGTTTTAAAATAATAAGCTCTGATACATGGGGTGTTGAATTTGTCATTGGAATGTTGGTCAGGGACATTGTGTTTACAATAGCAATGTGTAATTCAAGGTGGAAACCATCTTTCAGGAGCAGAAATGTGAGGCTTTCTCACAAATGTGAGTTTTACAAATAATACACATAGGTTTTACAAATAATGCAAGTCAATGTGTTTTCTTCTCTAATTTAACTTCTAGACTCTCAGAAGGGTCACCTCTGGCAAGTATCCAGAAAGGCTTTTTGGCAAACTATATATTGGAGTTATAATTTCCTAAATTTGTTTTCCTAAGTCTGAGATGAAACTGAAGATGTTTTCAAGAAGGGAATGTTATGAGCCCAGTGGCACAGTGGTGAAGGTGCTTGGCTACAAACCAAGAGATTAGAAGTTGAAATCCACTGGCTGCTTTGTGAGAGAAAGATGGGGCTGCCTGCTTCTGTAAAGCTTTGCAATCTTGGAAACCCATGTGGTTGTCCTATAGAGTGAATAGGAGTTAGAATCCACTGGTGGGATGTTGTGGCCCTGTGGGAGAATGTGCTGGACCGCATGCCAGTTTGAATTAAACCCACCAGCTGTTCCTCACAAACCCTATACAGGGTAGCTATGGGTAGGAACTGACTCAAGGGCACTTCACAACATTATCACTAGACTGCAAGGTCTGTTTTAACAATCGGGTCAGCAGTTCAAACGCAGCACCTCTCCTTGGGAAACCTATACAGGGTCGCAATGAGTCGTAACTGACACAACGGCACTTAACAACAACTATTAAGATAATATGGAGGCTTCGTGTAGTGCTTTAGGATAAACATTGGACCAAAAGGTTGGTTTGTACTGCAGGGTCGGAACTGACTCTATTGCACTTAAAAACAACATTAAGATAATATAATGTAGGTGCCCTGGCAGCACAGTGGCTTATGAGCTGGGTTTCTAACTTATGAGCTGGGTTGCTAACTTATTAGCTGGGTTGCTAACTGAACCATAAGCAGTTTGAATCTCCCAGTTATTCCATGGGAGAAAGATGAATCTTTCTGCCTAACTGAAAATTGACAGCCTCGGAAACCCTATACAGGATCACCAAATTGACGGCACACAACTACCACCATTAGGGAAATGAGTTTCTGTATTCACACATTAATTTGGACAGCTAACACACACAATCTAGAAGACCTACAAATAAAGAATGAAATAGGCAGATGACTATAGGCACATACCATACAAGGGAGCACAGTGATTCTGCCATAAGCACTGGACTGTGAACCACAGTTAGAGTCTATGGTTAGAGTCGGCCAGCTGCTCTACAGGAGAAACATGAGGCTTTCTGCTGTCACAAAGATGTACAGTCTGGGAAACCCAATGTGATTGTTGATATGTGTCATCGAGTCATTTCTAGCTCATAGTGACCCTGTATAGCGTTTTGAAGAAGCAGCTGGTGGGTTTGAACTACCAACCTTAAAGTTAGTAGATCACACCAGATCTCTAACAACAACAATAGGCACATACAAGAAAACCGAGACTGTTACTAAGTACAGAGAGTAGGACCCCCCTGAAGACACCTACATTCAATGACAGTTAGCTTTGTGCTGACCAAATGCTACAGGGAGCCAGTTGGCTGTGTGACCCTGGTCAGCAGTGTTTCAAACTCTAGGGTAAACACTGTTTGTACGAAGCAGCAAGATCTAGCTCCTGCAATGCAGGACTAGAGGTGAACAGGAGGAACATGTAAATAAACAGGCACAAGAATGTGTCAGAGCAAAGACACTCTGAGAGCAGGTGGAAAATACCTTACAAAGCAGTTAGCAGGAACATTAACTCCAGGCTGCCCCCAAGTACTGGGGAAAGGAATCATGAGAAAAACCAAGCTCGCACCATTGGGATGAGCAGTCACACACATAGCAAGGAGAAGATCGATTCAAGGAATGGAGCCAGACCTGTCTAACAATAATCCCATAATCATTTACTCAATCAGACAATTAAAATATAAATGCATAGGGAGTAATAATAAGTAAATTTTTGGGGGGGTGGTGGGGGTGGTGTCCCGCTCTCTGCTCTTCTCTGTTGATGGTCCCAGGGCCCTCCGCTCCTAGACTGAAAGGTTAGTCACTCCCCTCTTTGCTATAAAATATCCGCCTTTATGTTTCAGTCCTTACAGTCAGTCCTGGTAACAATTTTCACCATTGCATCACACGAGACCCTTCTGCATTTCTTTTCATCAGCCCTTCCTAGACAGGTTGAGTACTATTCACTGGATACTCCACTATCCTCCCCGCCCTGTGGATCTAGGTTCCCTCTTGTAAGCTTGTAAGCCAATCACTTCTTACCTTTGTATCACTCCCTCCATTTTGGGTGGCCAATGTTCAAGTTGCCCAACCCTTCGCACTCTTTGTGTGGAGGGGATGGGAATAACTCTTGTAGCTGGTAATTGTTTGCTCTTTTGAGCCACTGCAGTTATATGTGTAGGTCCAGTTCATCCAGTTGTATCAGATGACACTTTGTTTTTTTCCCCCTCTTCCTTCTTCCTTGAGTTGAGTTCTGTCCATCCAGTCACTGAAGCCAGGTCAAGTGGGTATCATCTGCAAGTGTGGGTGTTCTTGCATCTGTTTGCCCTCTTCTTATCAGCTGGTCTCTTCACTCTCCGCTCTAGTCCTCTATGGCTGTGTCACTGACTCTGAGCCCATGAGTCTCCCGGTCCCGCCTCGCTGCTGGGCAGTCAAGTCTCCACCCGGGTTCACAGTAGTCTGCTGAATGATGCAGGGCTTAGTTTACCGCTTCATTGGTGTTCTTAGGCCACTTCTCTTTATGGGTGACATGCATGGTGGCCAATCAGAGTGTGTATTTCTGTTGTGTTTTAGTCTTGTGAGAGGATTTGTGCTGAGAGGACCCACCTGTCCACTTGCCTTGATGTCACCTGGGCTAGCAGCCTACTTATTCTTGTGGTAACAGTTGGACTGCCCTTAGTTTTCTGTGTTTTTCCTGTAGGTCTTTCTTTCAAGAAGTTAATAAATGCATTTGGGACTGAGGATAGTAACACATTTTGGAGTTGAAGTCTATAGTCTATGTCTGGGACTGCCTGGAACATATAATCTGTACACATTTTAATCCCTCCTGCTTCCAATTACTGGCTATAATGATGACCCCACAACCTACACAAAAAGGCACACAGAATCACTGATTAATGGGTTGAAAAGTGGCCAAGAAGAACATTTGTGGTTGTTAAGTACCGTAAAGTCGGTTCTGACTCACAGTGACCCTACACAGGGTTTCTGAGGTTGTAAATCTTTATGGGAGCAGAAAGCCTCATCTTTCTCCTGCGAAGCAGCTGGTAGTTTCGAACTGCCGATCTTGAGGTTAGCAGCCCGATTCGTAACCACTGCGCTACCAAAGCTCCTTCAAGAAGGCCATGGGGCCCTATAAAATATGTAATGACAATATTCTACAATCAGCTTGGTATACAATTACCTGCTTTACTGTTTTTTTTAAGACACATCTTTATAATAACTTTTGTTGCTACTGCTCAAGAAAATGTGGGCCTAAAAAAGAACATAAAATTGTAATACATTAAAATAAATGAACTGACTAATTGCTAGTATTTGTTGTTGTTAGTTGCCTTCCACTAAGCCCAGACTCTTTTTGACTTACTTGTATGTCTGATTTTATACACAAAATCTGGCACCTTGTCACTGCAGTGGTTGTTGTTGTTAGGTGCCATGGAGTGAATTTCAACTCATAGCAACCCAATTTGACTGAGCAGAATTCAGGGTCAGCAGTTGGAAGTCACCAATCGCTCCTTGGAAAACTTAGACAGGGTCTCTATGAGTCGAAACCAACTTGAAAGCACTTAACAACAATCTTTACTGAACTACATTGCTAGTTCTTTCTCCCGCAGAGCCATTGGATTGGCTGAAAATGCTGACTTTTTGCTACCAGAAGGGGTGCAAAATACTTTTTTTCCCTTGAAGATTTTAAAATTTAACTTGGTTGATTTTATACGTTGTTGTTGTTAAGTGCCAATGAGTTTGTTCCAAGTCATAGTAATCCTGTACAGGATTCCCAAGAAGCAGTTGGTGAGTTTGCTACTGACCATACAGTTCAAATAAACCTTGCAGTCCAGTGCTTATCTTACAGTGGCACGCCAGGACTCTGACAGTGCATGAAGGAGAGATAAAACCCTACTGAGTCAACACAAAATATACTCAGATCATGTAAAGCATGGAGGATTTCTCAGCTGACTTTCAGTGTCAGACTTCTTCCTTTGTGATTTGTAGCTTCTTTCAATGAATTTCTTAATCACATTCTCATTCCATTGTGTCTATTTATTTACATAAAGAGTTTGGTAGCGTAGTGGTTATGAGTCAGGCTGCGAACCACAAGGTCAGCAGTTTGAAACTACCAGCTGTTCCATGGGAGAAAGATGAGGCTTTCTGCTCCCGTGAAGATTTCCAGCCTTGGAAACCCTGTAAAGGGTCCCTGTGACTCCAAACCAACTCCACGGTGCATAACCACCACCACCACCACCATTTATTTACATATCTTAGAGTTCCCCCTCACCAGGAGACGCCTTTGCTCTGCTGGGCAAGCACTGGACTAGGAACCACACAGTTTGAGGTTTTAGCCCACCAGTACTCCATGGGAGAAAGATGAGAGTTTCTGTCCAGCAAAGATTTACATCCTGGGAAACACGCTACAAGGTCTCTGTGAGTCGGAACTAACTCGACAGCACACAACAAGCCCCTTGCTAAACCTTTTTAAGTTTTGTGGCTGCAGCCATTTCTGGGAGACTAACTGCAGGGTCAGCAGTTCAAACTCACCAAGTGCTCTGTGGAGAAAGATGAGGTTTTTGCTCCCATAAAGATTTGCAGCCTCAGGGATCGTATGTAGGGTCTCTATGAGTTGGAATCTACTCAATGGCACACTACCACCACCACCACCACCCTTCTCCCCCAGCAATGGAAACTAATCACGTTTCTTGAGGACCCAGCAAATCCCAAACAGCAGGTTGTTTTGTAGGAACATACTATATTTGTATAAAGAGCTCTGGTAGCATAGTGGTTAAGATTGGGCTGCTAATCTCACGGGTCATCAGTTTGAAACTACCAGTGGTTCTGTAGAAGAAAGATGAGGCTTTCTGCTCCTGTAAACATTTACAACCGACTCCACGGCACATAACCAGCACCAGCACCAGCACCAGCACCAGCACTGAATTTGAATTTGTTACATGGGTTTCAATGTTCAGTTAAAGGGTATTTCTCTGAGAGCTAGAAATATAGAGTCAGAAGGTGTGGGCTCATCAGGCCATCTTAAACATGCTTGTGAAGATGTTGCCCTGTTTGCTGTACTTGTGTAACATGGAAGTGCACATTTCAGTAAGGTGTTCTCTGGAATACTAGGGTCCCCAACAAGATAGGAACTTGCATGATCTCTTTAACAATGAAACTTAGAAGGAGAAGAAAGGGCAGAATTAAGAGCACCATGAAAAGTGTGACAGAAAGTCTAAAGGGTGGAAATTAAAAATGAAAAAGCAAGTGATCAATGAGGAGCTGAAATCAAAGCTGGAATGTAAATTGGTGAGGAAAAACTCTCGTGAAGCAACAGAACAAGGAAGCCAGAAAGTGTGAAGACAAATTAAAATAGGTGAAGAGAGCAAGGAAAATCAACTGATTATTATCACTAAAGATAATGGGCGCAATATAATCAAAGGTTCATACTATGCGTAAACTGTATTGTAAGGCAGACAAGAAAATGGATTTTTTTCTTCTTTATAATCACACTCCTTCAATGTGTGTGTGTCACTGTATAATTTGGAAAGACAGCATTACTTTGTATATTTTGGAAAGACAGCATTTGAAGGGATTGGCAGCCTCCCATTGTACTTAAAACAAAACAAAAAAACCAACAAAACACCTCTTTGTCCAAGTGCTGATTCTGACCCCAAGGGACCCTATTCAGGGGTTCTGAGATGAATTCTTTGTAGGAACAGACAGGGTCATCTCTTTCTCACAGAGTGGCTGGTGAGTTTGAATCGCTGACCCTGAAGCTAGGAGTCCAGCATCGAATCCACAGCTTCACCAGGTCACCTTTATTGTAATGGACTTGATGTATTATTCTCTAAGGTTATGACAGCTGATTAGGTCATCGCTGTAAATTTAATGCAGGTACATAAATATGCTCATTGTTACTAAGAAGAGTGTAATGTCAACAGCAGCTCTTTGCCAGAATTAATGTTCTGCTTTCATATGCACTGCCTACAATAGTTGCCAATATCTCTGCGTACTATGTTTAGTGATGTCAAGTCGGTTATGACTCATAGCGACCCTGTATAGGTTTCCAAGTAGTGACTGGTGAGTTTTAACTGCTGACCTTGTGGTTTGAACTAACCTTGCAGTTCAGTGCTTTATCCCACAGCGCCACACCAGGACTATGTTGTTGTTAAGTACCATGGAGTCAGTTCCGACTCATAGTGACCCTGCACAGGGTTTCCGAGGCTGTAAATCTTTATGGAAACAGAAAGCCTCATCTTTCTCCTGTGGAATGGCTGGTAGTTTCAAACTGCCAACCTTGAGGTTAGCAGCCCCATTCGTAACCACTATGCTACCAGAGCTACACCAGGACTTTAAGAAAGCTTAAAATCAGAGGCACTTGGTGTGTGTAAATAGAGTAGTCTGAAAACAAGCCTTAACTCAATTTAAAAGCCTAGACATGAATCTAGAATCCATGTTGAATCTTAAAATTTGCCTTTCTAACAGCAGGTCCTCTAGGTCACCTTAACGCTGACCTAGCCTTTGACCATGAAGGAGACATTCTTTCTCCCTAAGGTCTGACAGATGCAGGTTCTCACAATCCATTCCCAGGGAGCCTTTTCCACTTTACATAAACAGATGCAGAATGCATGGCCTGAGGGCGAAGGGTCTTGATGCACAGCAGTCTTGAAAAATCTTTACAGCGACCCCCAGGAGTAGCCACGATTGAGTAAGCAATGTTTATAGAAGGCTACCGACAAACAAACCTGCCAGGTCAACATCTGGTGAGCATCCTGTGAAAACCTGAAGGACATGTGTGCTTGCAATTATGGACCCTAGGCAATCATGTGAGCCCTACTACAGCACTGTGGAGTAATGTGCTGGACTGAAAGGTTGGTTTAAACTGCAAGGTCGGCAGTTCAAGCTCAACAGTCCTCCTCGCAAACCCTACTTAGGGTAGCTATGGGTTGGAATATACCAGAAAGCACTTACCAGCAATGATAACAACCAGTGTTTTGTAATTGTACATATATGTTATCTACCTATCCATGTTAAATTCCCATCTTTACATATCCCACTTTTGATCCCCCTGATTGTCTCTCAACCTATTATGAGTTTGTAACTTTTAGTTCCTGTTCCAACCGTACACGATTGTTTTCTTCCTCCTTGTCTGGCCAAGCAGCCACCGTGAATTGGATGTCTTCCTTGTCCACACCATCCTTACCCCTCAATGAACATCTGCTCTCTTACCCCAAGCAAACTTCAGGCTGTTGCTTTTTGACATTTCTTGATATCAAGAAAGGACATAAAAGGTACATTGCCTATGACAACGCTAAGCAATCAGACCCGGACTGGGCTTCCAAGCAGTTATTTGGGTTCACCCTTCCATGAATTTCTGTGGATTTGATGTCAGATAAA
>NW_006408666.1:1430546-1431509 GCF_000296735.1 Chrysochloris asiatica | reverse complement strand
ATATGAAGAGAAAGACATTATAGGAGAGAAGAGATTTGACCCATACTTCTTAAAACCACAGAAAAATGCAAATGAGTTGTGATATCTGAATCTATAACTCAACTATGCATCAAATTATACTGTAGTTTTTCGGGCAATTTCCAGAAGAGATTGAACCAGATCAAGGTTTCTTAGTACTTTTCAAAAACTACATTACATGACTGCCACTGTTCTCAACTTTGTTCATTGGAACATCTTGCTGACACCTCTGATAAGAGGGCCTTATCCCCAAATCATTGATCTCCATTCCAGTTAGAGATCTGATGTCCATGACATTGGTGTTGATTCACTGAGTTGATCCAATTGCAACCAAGGGAAAGAAGCAGCAGCTCAGATAAACTATACACTCATACTATAGTAATAGTCTACTTACCACAGTGCAAGTCTTTACTAGAATCCTACTGAAATTTTATACATGGTCACCTCAGTGCTAAATAGCATCTTTGCACAGGTAATAATGATAGTTAAGATTTCACACAGGTATTAAGGGCTTAATATTGGCCAGTTTTTGTAATATCTACCAGGCAGTTTTCCATGGAACAATACCACCAAACACAATTTCTAGGTCAGGACACTTTTTTTTCTTCCTATTTCATTGAAATGTACCATGAATTCTGCTGATTATTCTGCAAGTCATTTGTGCAATATATCACTGCATTCTAGATAAATATGGCCTTAAGTAATCTGGAAACAAATGCACCAAGTATGAAGTCACTGGGCACTTTTGCCTTCCAAGGTAACTGGCAAACAATCAAACACATAGAGATGGCTCAGGTCACCCTTCCATCTCTCCCACATGTCACCCAAAAAAAGTAAAAATATATCATCAAAGACTTCCTCTAAAAGTGTATTGCCCTCAAAAGGGAGAGGGGAATGGAAGAACAAAGCAGATGGGAGAACAATTAGGCAGGTTTGAATGGGTGA
>NW_006408666.1:1425377-1428932 GCF_000296735.1 Chrysochloris asiatica | reverse complement strand
TAAAAAAGTGTATTGCCTTCTATTATTGTACTTCATTCAATGAGCGCCTCCAATATAGCTAAGGAATCCAAGCATGGCGCTGAAGGGTCAGTACTGAACTGCTAACCAGAAGATTAGTGGTTCGAATCCACCATTCACTTCTTGGAAACTCTAGAGTGGATCACTATGAGTCAGAATTGACACAATGGCACTTAACAACAACAACAAATATAGTCAAGCTTTTTTTGACAAGCAGTATTTTGCCAATGTCATAATTCAAATATGTCACGTGGGCCCAGTTCACAGTCATTGCATCTCAGGTGTAGCACCCACCCACCTGTCAGTGTTTACGTGATGTTGACCAGATTTCAGTGGAGTGTCCAGACTTAGATGGACTAGGAAGAAAGGATTGGTATTATACTTGCAAAAATATGCCAGAGAAAATCCGACAGACAGATCACCATGGTCAGCTCTACACTCAAGCATGGGGATGGTACATGACTGAGGGCAGCTTTTCATTTGGCTGTGTACACAGCCTCCTTGTGTTAGGGCTGACTTTTTACTGATCACCTGGTAGTTTCATGATTATTTGACTCGCTTCTCTTAATTTACTGCTGAAAAACTGAGGCCGTAAAAGGTTCAGGGTCTACAAATATGGAAAACACCATGAGCTTTTAGAAGAATCAGTAAAACTGAAATAGATGGCAAGAGTTCAGCTTGCTTCTTTAGACATGTTTAAAGGAAGAAGCTCGCCTTTGGAGAAGGGCATCATGCTTCATGAAGGCTCATCGGAAAAGAGGAAGACCCTCAATGCAGTGAATTGGTGCAGTGGCTACAACAAAGGGAGAAATGACAGTGAGAATGGCACAGAGCCCCTGCAATATTTCAGTCCATTATGCCGGGGTCCGTCAAGAAGTATTGCTACTAGAGCTCCAGTTCATACATGCATGGGTTTATTCCAAACAAAACGTGTTTAAATATGTCTCTGCAATCAGTGGATGACTGCAGACAAATTTGCTCAGTAATAAACTTGTCTTAGTCTTATTAGAGGTCATTCAAAATGGTCCAATCAAAACAATCTCTTCTTAGAGGATGAGTTCTGTGGGGTCAGTTCAATTCAAGACAGAGAGGTATGCTCAGAAGATTGCAGCAACTGTTTTTTGAGATTCCAAAGGGGTCATCTTGATAAAATCTCACAGTACATGGGACAATCATGGGGGTTTATTAAGAAGAATTTTTAAGAAAACTGCATTGGTGAGAAAAAAGCTTGGCAAGTTACACTGAGCAGTATTCTTGTCCATCTTATTTCTACCCAATATTTAACAGAGTCCTGGTGTGGTGTTGTAAGATAAGCACTGTTTGAACTGTAAAATCAGTGGTTCAAATTCACCAGCCACTCCCTGGAAACCCTATACCGAGTCACTATGAATCAGAAATGACTAAATGGCAAGCAGGAACAACAACAACATTGAATGCTGTCCGATCCTGATGTGACGCTATGGGTTAATGCATCAGACCGCAAAGCTGTTTGACCTGCGAGGTTGCCGGTTCAAGCTCACCAGCTGCTCCTAGGAAACCCTATACAAGGTCTCTATGGGTCAGAACCGACTTGACAGCACTTAGCAACAACAACAACAATAGAATATTGCCACTTCTAGAATCATCTGCAAGCACAAACAAAAGCAGTCCTACAAATTCACATATCAAATGATTTTTTTTTTCTAGATCGCATTTGTATATTTTCAAGAAATTGTAACTCAAGTTTTAGTTGCTCATTGCCGAAGTTTCAAACTTTGAAACTTGAGTCCATAAAACTTTCACTATGTTTTAGTTGCTTTGTGATACACAAGGCACCTGCTCATTCTTCAAGGGTAGCAAGAGCTGTACTATGAGAATTGCAATGGGAAACCTTATCCCAACCACCCTACAATCCTGATCTTGCCCCTTCAGACTGTTTATTTCCCAAACTCAAAGAACACTAAAAAGGAACACAATCTGAGTCCCTCAAGAATACCACAACTGCTATTTTTATATGATGAAAATTGAAGAGTGCAGAATTCTTTGGGGAAGGGGTAGAGAGATAGAACCACTGAGTTTACAAGTATATAGACTTAAATAGAGGCTATGTCAAGAAGCAATAACTTCATATTTTGATATTTTTGTTTAATACCAGCTTATATGATTATGTTTTAGCTTCTAGGATTATTTTTAAATAATCATAATATTATATTAATCAAAAATAATCATAGAAATAAAGTATTTTTATTTCTGATGTGCATAAAGTTGCTATGGATTGATACCAACTGGATGGTACCTAACAACAACCTTCTTGCAGAAAATGCATGCCCCATATTAAAGGAATGTGCTGGAATAAATAGCTTTATGCTGCTGACTCTTACTCCAGTTTCTCACAAACTGAAGATCAAATAAAGGAAGGAGTCATGAATATGCAAATCAATAAAGGACACCTTTTCCTGTGGTCTGTATTGTTGTTGTTAAGTGCCATTGAGTGGGTCTCTACCCACAGTGATACTGTCTAGAGTTTCTGATAGAACTGCTTTTTCTGTGTCTTCGGCTGCGAGCATAGAACAGAAAGCCTTGCCTAGAGAGAATCATTTAACCAAATCTTAAATATCAAAAGTTTTTAGAAAGCTTATTAACTGGTTGAATTCAGTTAGAAAAACTAATTTAGAAGGAATTGTCAAAGTACTGTCACAGAAAATGAAAAAAAATAAAACTAATAGCATTGGGTTCCAGTGTACAAAAGAGACCGATTCCCATTTAAATAGGTTTCATTAGAAATGGAACTAATGACAGTCTTGCAATAAAGTAACTTTAAAATGTCATAGAGATATTGTGGACTTACTATAAGTTGTGCATATTAAAGTACATGATATAATAATTTTTTATGTATAAGGGTTTTCAAAAAATTCATGATAAAATAGACTTATAAGATAATGTGATTTTTCCACTAACTTTTGAAATCCCTGCTCTTTATACACCCCTGAAATATTACCACAATCAATATAGTGAAAATCCACAACATCCAAAAAGTTCCTCATCTCCATGAAGAGTCTCCCTTCCTCCCTTTTTCCTGGCCTCCTGGTCTTCAGACAAACATTGATTTCTATCACTATACATTGGTGTGTACATTCTAGAGTTCATAAAAAAAAAATGGATTTATAGAAGAGTCTCTTCTTTATTTGACTTCTTTCAATCAGCACAATTATTTTGAATTTCATTCATGTTGTGTTGTGGTTAGGTGCCATCACGTTGGTTCTGACTCCTGGTGATGCTGTGTTGAACAGAACAAAACACTACCTTGTCCTGTACCATCCTCACAACTATTGTAATGTGTGTACCCATTGTGGTAGTCACTGTGTCAATCCATCTCATTGAGGGTCTTTCTCTTTTGTGTTGACCCTTTATTTAGCAAGTATGATGTCCTTCTCCTCTTGAGGACATGCCCAAAGTACCTGATGCAAAGTCTCACCATCTTCCCTTCTCAGGAGCATTCCAGCTGTATTTCTTCCAAGACACATCTGTTTGATCTTCTGACAAAGTATGATGCTCTCA
>NW_006408666.1:1415990-1424408 GCF_000296735.1 Chrysochloris asiatica | reverse complement strand
GTTCCTTGATCTAAAGATTCTTCTATTCTTCTTGGAATTTTGAGCAACTGCATCCACAAGCAAAAGTCCAGTTCATCAAATTGCAGCAGTTGACACTTACTCAGAGTATCAGATGTCTTCATTTTCATCCGATTAGGTTCAGGTCAGCTCAACTCTAGTCATCCAAGTTAGGTCAAATACATGCCAGCTACATGTTTGGGGTTCACACTTGCTACTCTGCATTTCAAGCCAGCTGGCACCTTCACTCTCTGACCTGGCCCCCATGAGCTAAGTTTGTTCCCATTCCATGGGCTTAGAAGTTCACACAACTCCCTAAACTTCAGACCAGCCAGCCTTCCCACTCCTCTTATCTCTAGGTCTAAGACAGCCAATAGTTCAATCTTTTCCTTTACCTTGTACTGACCCCATTCATATGCATATGGTTTGGGCCTCTGGCAGGGTGGATTTCAGTAGACCCAGGCCCTGTGTCAGCCATCCTTCTTGACAAATGTGTCACTGGCTCCAGGCAACTCCAGAAGCTGCAACTCTCCCCTCAGCTGAAATATTCTATCCCATGATGTTTATTCTTTCTTTTACAAAACCTCATAATTTCATAGGTTGGAGCCTTGCAATGAATCCTGCTAATAGCACTAGCTGCTTAAACCAAGTGGGGACCATATCTGACTTCCTCTGACAAAAGGGAAAGAGGACCAAACTCAAAATCAACCCAAGGCCGAATCCTATGAAGTGGTGTTCAGACATGCCTCCACCATATATCAGTGGCTTTAAAATTAGTCAGACTTAAGAATCAATTTAGAAAATGCATCCTTGTGATTATTTTTCTCAAGAACTCTTCTCTTTCATTATCACATGTCTTATACAGAGTTTTCTAGAGAAGCACACCAGAAAGACCAGGAAAATTGCAATGAGAAATTGTTTTTCTATAATGATAATGTACCTGCTTAATATTTGAGGGTAGCAAGGGCTGCCCTAACAGACATTTGCAGGGAAACCTAACCCCATCCGCTTAATAGCCCTGACCTTGCCCCTTAGGCCTTCTTTTTGTTCCCCAAACATAAAGATCATTTAAAAAGAATATACTTTGTGTCCCTTTTGTTGTTGTTGTTAAGTGCTTTCAAGTTGGTTCTGACTCATAGCGACCCCTGAATAGGGTTTCCAAGAAGCAGTTGATTAGTTTGAGCTGTCTACCTTGCAGTTCAAACCAAACTTACAGTCAAGTGTTTATCCTACAGTGCCACACTAAACTGCCCTTTTAAAACAGTTTTATTGTGAATTGGGTGATAGTTTACATGGGAGAACATCAGCTTTACATTCGTCCTATCGTATTCCCTTTCATTGCAATGATTACAATCCCCTTCATGCATCATCATTCAACAGCATTTGCGTCCATTCCGTTTTTTGGTTTTTGTTTTTTAAATGGAAGTACGCTGAAGTACTAAGAAATATACAACCATTTAAACAACCAAAGGGTACACTCTGCAAGCCCATCCCCCAGCCATCAGCATACAGCCTCTCTCCCTCCCTGAGTCCAGGGCACCCAGCTGCTCCATCTCACCATGTCATCGTCTCTTCCTCCATCTCTGGTATCACTGCTTCTCTGGTTAGGGTCCCACATGCTGCTCTTCTCACTTGATAGTCCCAGGTCCCCTGCTTCTGAACTGCAAGATCAACCACTCCCCTCCTTTTGTTACAAAACATCTACCTTTACATTTGCAATACTCACAATCAGTCCTGATAGCAATTATTCACTATTGAAATACAAGAGTCTTATTCCCATCTCCTTTTACCAACGCCGTCCAGACAGATTGGAAACCACACAGTAGAGATTCTACCTTCCCCCATGCTCTCTGAAACTAGGCTCCCTCGTGAAAGCTTGTAAGCTAGTCACTTCGTATCTTTGTAGCACCCCCATTTTGGGTAGCCAATGTCTAAGTTGCCCATCCTTGTCAACCCTGTGTACCGAGGGAGTGGTAATGATCCTCATTGTAAAAATTTGTTTCCTTTTTTTGAGCTACTATATCCATAAGTATAGGCAAGTTCATAAAAAAAAAGAACGGATTACTCTTTTTTCCCTTTTCTTTCTTCCTGTAGTCGAGTTCTGATCAAATGGGTGTTATCTACAAATATGGGTGTTCTTGTGCATCTCCCCTCACTTCATATCAGCTGGATGTTTCACTCTCTGGTCTAGTCCTCTGTGGCCATGTCCCTGGGTCCAGGAGTCCCCAGGTCTTGCCATACTGCTGGCTAACCAGGTCCCAATCCAGGTGGACAGGAGTCTGGTGAATGTGGTAGGACTTAGCAAACAACTTCCTTGCTGTTTCTCCCCCACTTCCCTTTATTGGTAGACCAATGTGGTCACCAGCAAGACCACATGCATGTTCATGTATTCCCATTGAGTCTCAGTCTTGGAAGGGGGTTTGCCCTGAGGGAACCCGACCACGTGCCCTGATGGCTTCCCCCCGTGAACAACTTGCTTGTTCTTGTAGTAGTCAATCAGACTGCCATTATTATTATTATTATTATTATTTTTAATTTTCCTGCTGGTCTTTCTTTCAAGAAGTATCTTCTGTTCTTCCAGCTATTCCAGGTTGGTCTCCTTGTCCTTTCAAGTGGAAATGCTCCACTTCAGAAGATTCTGGATGGGGATCAGGATTCTACCTACAGTCTGGTCTTAGGCAATGCAAAGGCTCCACAGGAAGCCTCCTTCCCTGGGAAAGTTCTAGCCCCATTTTAGGTATTCCAATCAGCTAAACTGCCCTTTTGATGTGGTTGAAATCAAAGTTTGCAGAATTCTTTGGGGAGGGGTTACAGAGATGGAAATACACATTCTGAAGTGTAGGGTAGAAGATGTATTGTGAAACACTTGTTTCACATTTTGATATTTTTGCTTAATAAAAGTTTCTATGATTTTGTAACAGTACTTTTTAAATTACTCTGTGTATCTACTATGGAAAATTATCAAATATTTCACCCATTTAAAAAATTAGGTTGTCTTCTTATTCAATTTTGTCAGTTCTTTATGTATTCCAGAGACAAATACTTTGTCAGATCTAAGTTTGCAAAAATTGTCCTCTAGTCTTGGCTTATATTTTTATTCATCTTGTCACAGGAGTATTCCCTAGATTAAATATTCTTTCTCTGTGAAGTAGGAATAATGAAGTGAGAGAACAAATTTATCTAGGAAGCAAGGAATTTATTTGTAGGAGAGAGAGTACTTTGACAAGGGAGACACAGCAAGCTTTGAAACAAGTGGTACATGCCTCACCTGAGCAAGTTTTAAACAGCTATGTTCTGTACTACGATAATGAAAGAAATGGTGGAACAAAGAAATTGGAAGGTTCTTCCTGGAATTTGCCAGTTGGAAGAAGTTATAGTAGGTGGATATATGCACAGTGTTTTTGCAAGATGGATTATATTGTAAATGCTGCTGGGATGCTGATCATCACTCATCATGGGATGTATTTGACAGCGTACCTGGCTGGGAGGTTTTATCTTGGTCAGGACTAGAGATTCTGAGCATGATTTGGAGAAGATGGTTTGGATCTAAGGCATTTCTAAAAGACAATTGTAGGAAGTTATACAATGGAATAAGAGAGAAAGCCATTACATTCCACATCCAATGAGGTTGCTTAGGGTCTGAGTGAGACATAAATTTCATCATATGGGGTTATTTTGCCTCTTAGGCTGTCGGTAGATCTTTGGTCATGTAGCTACAAGCTTGTTCTTTTGCTAATTGTTTTTAAGCTCTATAGAGAAAAGACTGACTGTCAAAGACTTCATTTTGCTTGAATCAATAATCAACACTCATGGAGGTAGCAGTCAAGAAACCAAAAACGTATTGCATTAGGCAAATCTGCTGCAAAAAAACATTTTTAGTTGTTAAAGAACAAAGGTATTAATTTGAGAACTAATGTGTGCTTGACCCAAGCCAAAATATTTTCAATAGCTTCATTGTCAGGTGCCATCAAGTCAGAACTGACTCATAGCGACCCCATGCACAGCAGAATTAAACAATGTCCGATCCTGGGCCAACCTCACTACTGCTGCCACCTTCATCAATGATGCCACCTGGCCAATCCATCTCGTTAGGGGTCGTCCTCTTTTTCTCTGACCCTCCACCTTACGCAACATGACATCCTTCTCCAGTGACTGTTCGCTCCAAACAATATGTCCAAAGTATGAGAGACAAAGCTTAGCCATCTTGGCCTCCAAGGAGCACTCTGGCTGAACCTCTTCCAAAACAGATCTATTGGTTCTTTTGGCAGTCTATGGCACTGTCAGTATTCTCCTCAAACACCACAACTCAAAGGCACCAATTCTTCTATGATCATATGTGTGTGAAAATTGGACAATGAATAAGGAAGACCAAAGAAGAATCAATGTATTTGGTAATAGTGTTGCAGAAGAATATTAAAGGTACTATGGACTATCTGAAGAACAAGAAAATCTGTGTTGGAAGAAATACAACAAGAATGCTCTTTAGAAGCCAGAATGGCAAGACTCTCTTAGGTCATGTTATCAGGAGGAACCAGTCACTGGAGAAGGACATCATGCTGGGTAAAGTGGGGGATGATCAAAAAATAGAAAGACCCTTAAAAAGATGGAGTGACAAGGTGCCAGCAACAATAGGCTCAAATGAGCCAGACCTGACTCAACAGTATCTAACAGCAATAGTCCTCACTCCCTTGGTATTCTTACCTGCTTAAATGAGAGACAGTATCTTTTAAAAAGTGAATATTTTAAGTTTGATTACATCAAATTTATCATTTTTTTCAATTATGGATTAGGATTTGATGATGTCTCCAAGAGCTCTGCCTAATTCAAGATAACATTTATTTATTTATTTATTTTTTTTATGTTTCCTTCTCAAATTTTTAATCTTTCAGAGAGTCCCCATTGCTGAGCATATCTTTAGGTAAGCATATTTGTAGTTAAGCCAGGGCAAGAGTTCGTTGTTCTTATTTAGCTCTACTTTCATTTAAGAAATGTTCAACGCCTTTTTCAATTATTCCTGTGAGGGTGATTGTGATGAAGAAATTTTGAAAAAGAAAATTCAATGTAGAGGCAACTTTACATAATGTGAAAGGGCAAATATGACTTACTCATAAGTCAGATATTCTTAACCCAGGAACTGCCTGTGCTATGCTTTGCCTTTCGGCTATGCTTTGCCTGTGACGTACTTTTACTTAACTTTTATATATGGTATTAGATAGGGGTCAAAGTTCTTTTTTGGGGGGTATGAATTTATACAATGATTCCAGATTATCTTTCCCCAACTGAATTATTTTGCACATTTGTCCAAAAATACTTCAATATTTAAAATCACATAATACTTTTTACTTAGTGACTTCATCAGAAGTCCTTTGAAAGACACAGAAGAAAATGATGTATAGCTCAGAAAGCTGGGATTACAGATAAAAGAGGAGGACTCAGTTGCTAACAACACTTACTAACTGCATGACCTTGGGTGGGTGACCTCACCTCTGAGTAACTCTCTTTGCAATAGGTGAATCCTGAGTCAAATGGCCATATATGCCTTTCTCTTAGATATGTCAGATCTATGCTTTGTTGAGTTGAATGATGTGGGGTGATACATGGAGACAGTATGTAAGGGCAGTTCACGAATGACTCCCAAGTAGTTAACTGTGAATGCCCCTGAGAAAAGGCTCCTGGGAAAGACCTGTAGGACAAGAATAATCACCAAATCCACGTTTCTTCCTAATAGGCTGTTGTCAGTTGTCATTAAGTTGACTTCAACTCATGGTGACCTTTTATTTAACACAATAAACACAAGGAGATGTTGCCTTTCCCTGTGTAATCCTCTCAGTTGACGGCATGATTGAATCCACTGTGACCATTGTGTAAGTTCATCTCACTGATGGCTACCCCAGTTTTACTGATCCTCTGCAAACATGTTCCATTTCAAATATGTAGTAGATACATGGTTAAGTCTATACAACAAGAAAGCAGAGAAAACCGAGAATAATTAACGAAGTAGCTATCCCAGAATTTATACTAATGCTAATGATAGCAGGCTAAATGTGTCACATGAAGCTCTAGGCCTTACTTCATCTAACCTATCACAGTAACCTAAGACATAGATAATACTAGTGTGGTGCTGCAGGTTAATGCACTGGATTACAAGGTCGATTTGAAATGCAAGGTTGGTGGTTCAAGCTCAGCAGTTGCTCCTCGGAAACCATATATGGGGTCACTATGAGTTGGAACTGACTCAATGGAACTTGGCAACAAACATGACTAAATACAATACAAACAAATCTGTATTGGAAGTATAGCCAGAATACTCCTTAGACGCCAGAATGGCCAGACTTTAGGCGTATTATCAGGTAGGGTCATCTCTCATACTTTAGGCGTATTATCAGGTAGGGTCAGTCCCTAGAGAAGGACATGGTTGGAAAAGTGTAGAGTCAGTGAAGAAGAGGAAGACCCCAATGAGATGGACTGATACAGTGGCAGCACCAATCGGTTCAGATGTAACAATGATTGTGAGGCCGGCACAGGACTGAGCAGTATTTCTTTCTGTTGTGAATAAGGTTTCTATGAGTCAGTACCGACTTGATGGCACATAACAACAACATCAACAATTATATGTATTTAATTGTTGATAAAGTTGATGCTCAAAGAGGTTTAATTTACCCAAGATTCCATGGCGCTTCATGGAGGAGCTAGGTTTTGAACCAAGGTCTGATTCCAAATTCCATAAAACTAGGTAGCCAGAAGTGTAACAGGAATAGCTAGAGAAAACAGTCGTCCTTAGAAATGTAGAAATTTAAAATGTGATACTTAAAGTAAACTTTCAATATTCAGAGAGTCTACAGTTGTAAAATCTAGACCAAAAAGAAAAAGCTAAATCCTAGATCATATTCCAGACAACAAGAAGAGAATTTTATGTGGGGCAGGGCAGCAACCATTCTCTTGGTCTTTGTAGCTAAGGGCTATCTTTATTATTATTATTTGTAAGTAAATGGTTATTTGTAACAGACATTTACCATATGAAGCCATTTTGTGGAGACAGTTATATCATAAAATACATTCTAAGTTCAGAATGGAGGTCAATCATCTTACATGAATTCTTCAGTTGTCCATACAGAGCTCATTTTTAAGCTGGTACCCAGGTGAGGTACCATTGTTGTTATTGTTGTTAGGTGCCATTGAGTCTGTACCGACCCACAATGACCTTATGCACAGCAGAATGAAACAATGCCCAATCCTGGACCAACCTCACTACTGTTGCCACGCTTGAATCCATTGATGCTGCCACTTGGCCAATCCATCTCATTGGGGGTCTTCCTCTTTTTCTCTGACCCTCCACCTTACCAAACATGATATCTTTCTCCAGCAACTGGTTCCTCCTGACAATATGCCCAAAGTATGAGAGACGAAGTTTGGCCATCTTGTCTTCCAAGGAGCACTTTGGTTGCACTTCTTCCAAAACGGATCTATTAGTTCTTTTGGCAGCCCATGGCACTTTCAATGTTCTCCTCGAACACCATAACTCAAAAGCATCAATTCTTCTATTGTCTTCCTTATTCACTGTCCAGCTTTCACATGTATATGAGGTTATTGAAAATACCATGGCTTGGAACAGGCTCACCTTAGTCCTCAAGTTGATATCTTTGCTCTTCAACACTTTAAAAAGGTCTTGTGCAGCAGATTTGTCCAATACAATACGTCGTTTGATTTCTTGACTGCTGTTTCAGTGAGTGTTGATAGTTGATCCAAGAAGAATGAAGTCCTTGACAATTTTGATAAGAACGTTGTTTATTGGTCTAGTGGTGAGGATTTTGCTTTCTTTACATTGAGATGTAATCCATACTGAAAGCTGTGCTCTTTGATCTTGATCAGTAACTGTTTTAAGTCCTCTGCACTTTCAGCAAGCAAGGTTGTATCATCTGCATAGTGCAGTTGTTAATGAGTCTTCCTCCAATCCTGATGCCATGTTTTTCTTCATATAACCCAGCTGCTCAGATTATTTGCTGAGCATACAAATTGAATAAGTATGGTGAAAGAATACAACCTTGTCATACACCTTTATTAATTTTAAAACATTCAGTGTTCCCATGTTCTGTTCTAACAACTGCCTCTTGTCCCAGGTCCAGATTCCTCATGAGCACAATTAAGTATTCTGTAATACTCATACTTCACAATGTTGTCCAGAGCTTGTCATGATCCACACAATCAAAAGTCTTTGCATAGTCAATAAAGCACAGGTAAACATCTTTCTGATATTCTCTGCTTTCAGCCAAAATCCATCGGACATCAGCAACGATAACCCTCATTCCATGTCCTCTTCTGAATCTGGCTTGAACCTCTGGAATTTCTCTGTCAATGTATACTTGCAGCCGTTTCTGTATTACCTTTAGTTAAACTTTACTCGCATGGGCTATCAAAGAGATT
>NW_006408666.1:1399160-1414525 GCF_000296735.1 Chrysochloris asiatica | reverse complement strand
ATTCCATTTCATTTTTGAAAACTTTCAATTTTCCCAGATTTATACTTTGCATATTCCATATTCCAATTTTCAATGGATGTTTACAGCTGTTTCTCTTCATTTTGAGTTGTGCCCCATCAGCAAATTAAGGTATCACGGGCTTTTTTCCCACGGGCTTTACTCCATTAGTATTATCATGGTCAACTCTACTTTGAGGATGCAGCTCTTTCCCAGCTACATTTTGAGTGCCTTCCAACCTGAGGTGCTCGTTTCCCGGCACTATATCTGACATTGTTTCTCTGCTATTCATAAGGTTTTCAGTGACTAAATATTTGGAAGTAGTTCGTCACTGTTTCTTCTGAGGTATAGATGAGGGCTAAGAAAACATTTTTTTAGGAAGGTCCAGAATGTAAATGTGTTCAGCTTTACAGGTCACATCATCTTCCTTAACTATCAACTCTGTCAGCATAGTGGGGAGTCAGCCATGCTGTTCTTAAGTGCTGTCTCTGTAGGGTTTCTGAGGAGTGACTGGTGGGTTTGAACCACCAGCTTTCTGATATCAGTCCAGTGCTTACTCTACAATGCCACACCACAGATCAATTGTAGATAATATAAAAATGAAAAGTCATGATTGTGTTCCAATAAAACTTTTTTTACAAAAACATGTAGTGGGAATCATTTTACTTGCTGGTCAGTTTGATGGTGCCTGGTAGAGATGGGTGTCTTTATTAAGTTAGGTGAGCATCTCATCCTTATTTGCTCAGGACTCTCCCAGTTTTAGCACTGAAATTTCTACATCATGTGAAGTCTTTCATTCCAGGACAAACTAGGGAAGTTGGGCATGCTAGGTTATTAGGTGAGTTCTATTTATAATTTAAAATCAGGTTTTAGGACTTAAATCACAGTAAATATGATAAGAATCACCCACCACCCTTAAATATTGCCTTGGTCAAGCTTGTATTTGACAATATAAAGTGATACATTAGAAAAGCATTTTGTAAACCCCAAAATCCATACCGCGCACAAGTTTGGAAAAAGGACTGGATCACAGTTTTCCTTTTTCATAGGAATTTCCACTTCCTCCCACAGTTGGCGTCATCTTCAGGCACAACTACAAGCTGAATGTTGGCAAGGTGTCTGCACATCTCAGGAAGTGAAACAAGTTGTAATAGAATTGTCATTCTGGGGTTAATGATTCTTATTCCATGTTAGAGGGAGCCCCAGAGAGTTTCCTGAACTTCGGTGGATAAACAAACAGAAAATCATCAGGGACTCAGGTAACAGAGGAAAAGCAACCTCTGGCAACACTAACGGGCTGTTTTCTTGCCAGCTTCAGCCAGTTACTATAGTTTTCAGAATTGCAGAAGCAATAAAAAATATGATTTATCTGCTGTCAGGACGCTGTGAATACCAGGGCTGCAAGGAATTGACAAAAGGTCACCACATTTAGAATAACAAAACAGACACCACTCAATGTAACTTGGTGGTTTGGACAAGTCCTTAACTGTTAGAACGCAGTGTCCTTATCTTCCAAACAGTAATGTAATACCAAGAACCTCCTAGAGTTGTGGTGAGAGTTTAAGGTTGAGAGAAAATATTGAAGTCTCCTACTATGACTGTAGATTTTCCTGTTTCTCCTTCCAGTTTTATCTGATTTTGTTTCACATATTTTGCAGAGCTGTTGTTAGGTGTATACTCATTGAGAATTGGTATGTGCCTTATATAATGTCCCTTTCTGTCTCTGGTGATTTTCTTTGATGTGGACTCTACCTTGTTTGGGGAGCACTGTGGTACTGTACATAGACTTTCTGCTCCCATGGAGATTTGCAGCTTCAGAAATGCTATTCAGGATTGCTATGAGTTGGAACCTACTCAAAGGCACTTTGCAATGATCTTATTTGATATTAATGTAAGCACATTTGTTTTCTTTTAATTGTGTGCTTTACCATTTTATATCCCTTTATTTTTCCTGCTTATATTATTGTGGAGAATGACTATTCCAAAACACTTAATTGTGTTTGAAAAATTAGGAAAGGTATGTGCCAGCATTATATTCTTTCATTATACTTATTCAATCTGTATGCTGAACACGTGATCCAAGAAGTGGGATTATAGTAAGAAAAATGTGCTATCAGGATTGGAGGTAGAGTCATTAACAACCTGTGGTATGCAAATGACACAACCTTACTTGCTGTAAGTGAAAAGGATTTTAAAAACTTACTGATGAAGATTAAAGAACACAGCTTTTGGTTTGGGTTGCACCACAATGTAAAGAAATCTAAAATCTTCACCATTGGACAAATAAAAAACATCCATATCAATGGAGAAAAGATTGGAGTTGTCAAAGACTTCATTTTGATCAGATCAACTATCAACACACATGGAAGCAGCAGTCAAGAACTCAAATGACGTAGACATATTGCATCAGGCAAACCTGGTGCACAAGATCTCTTTAGAGTGTGGAAGGGCAAAGATGTCAGTTTGAGGACTAAGGTGGGCCTCACCCAAGTCATGGTATTTTCAATAACCTCATAGGCATGTGAAAGTTGGACAGTGAATAAGGAAGATAGGCAGCAATGGGTTCAAGCTTAGCAACAATTGTGATGTTGGCCCAGGACCAGTAGTGTTTTGTTCTGTTGTGCATAGAGTGGCTATGATTTGGTACCAACTCAATGGCACCAAATAACAAAAACATATCATATTTGAAGTAAATTTCTGTCGACAGCATATAAATGAGTTATGACATTTAATCCTCTCTGTCATCTATTTGGTATATTTAAAACACATGTATTTAGTATTTTTGTTGATATGTTAGGGCGTAACTTTGCCATTTATTGCTTGTTCTCCGTTGTCTTTTTCTTACCTTCATTTTTCATCATTTGAACAGTTAATAGAATTTTTTATTTATTTATAGTGTTTAGAACCACTGCCCTTCTGTCAGTTTGTCAGACTGTGGTGGTGTGTGTGTTGCTGTGACTCTGGAAGCTATGCCCCCAGTATTCTGAATATGAGCAGAGTTTCCCATGGTGAACGTGTTTCAGCTGAGCTTTCAGACTAGTACAGACTAGGAAGAAGGAGAGGCAGAGTACTTCTGAATGTTTATTAATGATATTAATGTAAGCACTAAACACCTTATGTTGTTGTTGAGTGTCACTGAGTCAGTTCTGACTCATCTCAACTCTGTATAGGGTTTGGGGTTTCCAAGGAATGGCTAATGAGTTTGAGCTGCCAATCTTGCAGTTCAAACTGACCTTATAGTCCAGTGCTTTAACCCACAGCACCACACCAGGACTCCTATGAACAGCAGTGAACATTGTCAGATATAGTGCCTGAAGATGAGCCACTAAGGCTAGACGGCACTCAAAATATGACTGGGGAAGAGCTGCCTCCTCACAGAAATGTTGACTGTGATGACACAAATGGAGAAAGCCTGTCAGGAATTTGAAGAGGCAGCATTTCCCCAAGACTCTTGGAATTGACAGAATACAAATTGAAAACTTTCAACAAAGTGCTGCAGCACTGGAGGCACTCACCCATCTATGCCAAGAAATTTGGAAGGCAGTTACCTGACCAAGTGATTAGAAGAGATGCATATTTGTGCCAATTCCAGAAACAGGTGACCAAACAGAATGCAGCAATCATCACACAATATCATTAATGTTGTTGTTAAGTGCTGTGGAGTTCTAACTCATCATGACCCTGTACAGGGTTTCCGAGGCTGAAAACCTCCCGTGGAACAGCTGGTAGTTTCAAACTGCTGACCTTGTGGTTCGCAGCCCAATTTGTAACCGCTATGCTACCAGAGCTCCTTAATATCATTAATATCACATGCAATAGCTCCTTAATATCATGCAAATAAAAATTTGCTAAAGATAATTAAAAAATGGCTCCATCAGTGCATCAACCGGGAACTGCCTGAAACTCAAGTCAGATTTAGAATTGGTTATGGAACTAGCAGTATCATTGGTGATGTTAAGTGGAGCTTGGCTGAAAGCAGAGAATACCAGAAAGATGTTTACTTGTGTGCTTTATTGACTATAAAAATACTTTTGACTGTGTAAATCATGATAAGCTATGGATACCATTGCAAAGAGTGAGTATTCCAGAACATTTGATTATGCTCTTGAGGAACCTGTGCACAGACCAAGAGTCAGTCATTTGAACAGAACAAGGGGATACTCAATGGTTTAGAATCAGAAAGGAAGTGTGCCAGGACTGTAATCTCTCACCTTACTTATTCAATCTCTATGTTGCTGAAATAATCTGACAAGCTGGATTATATGAAGAAGAATGTAGCATCAGGATTGTATGAACTCATGAACAACCTGTGATATGCAGATGATCCACTCTCGCCTGCTGAAAGTGAAGAGAACTTAAAATACTTCCTGATAAAGAGTAGATTTAGCCTCCAATATGAGCTGCACCCCAAGGTAAAAAAAAAAAAAAATCCTCACAACTGGACCAATAAATAATGTTGGGATAAATGAAGAAAAGATTGAAATTATCAAAGACAATTTTTGTTTGGATCTGCAATCAGCATTCATGGAAGCAGCAGTCAAGAAATCAAATGACATATTGTACTAGACAAATATGTACAAGAACTTCTAAATGTGCTCAAGAGAATGGATGTCATCTTGAGGAGTAAGGTATTCCTGCCTCAAGCCATAGTATTTTTAATAACCTCATATGCATGTAGACAATGGAAAGCAAATGAGGAAGACAGTAGAAGAACTGATACATTTGAGTGGTGACAGTCCCATGGACTCCCAGGAAAGCAACCCACCAGTGTTGGAAGAGGTACAGCTACAATGCTCCTTAGAGTCAAGGATGGAGACAGTTCATCTCTTATACTTTGGACATATTTTCAGTATGGTCCGGTCCCTGGAGAAGGACATTATGTTTGGGAAAGTGGAGAGTCAGTGAAAAAGAGGAAGAGCTAGAATGAGAGTGGCACTGTGGCAACAGCTATGGGCTCAAGTATAACAACAATTGTGAGGAAGTTGCAGAACTATTGTGCATAGAGTTGCTATGCATCAGAACCAACACTATGGCACCAAACAACCACAACATAGTGTTTAGGAGCAACTCTGGTGTCACAGTAGGATAAAAACTGGACTGCTAACCTCAAGGTCAGCAGATCAAACCCAACAACCATCTCACAGGAGAAAGATGAAGCTTTCCTCTTCTGTAAAAATTTACGTGTTGTTGTTATTAAGTCCTGTTGAGTCCTCAGAAATCTTATATTGGGTTGCTATGAGACAAAATTGACTGGATGGTTGTACGTTTATAGGACTTTTGAATCTCTCTCTTCATATGGTTCTTTTTAATGTTAGTTACAACCCTGTGGGTTAATGCACTGAATAGAAAATCCGGTTTGAACTGTAAGGTCAGTGGTTCAAACTCACCAGCTGCTCCTTGGAAACCTTATGTAGAGTTGCTATGAGTTGGAACCAACTCAATAGCAGTAACAGCAGCAACAATACACAGACACAGAGGTGAAAGTGATGTGAAACTGCAATCAGAGACTGATTGTTGTATCTGCAAGGCATGTGACCTGCTGGGATGTTGGCAGCATCTAGAAGTTAGGAGAGAGGCATGGGTGGATTCTCTCAGGCCCCAGAAGGAATCAACTCAGCCAACATCGTTAGTTCAAACTTATAGCCTTCAGAAAATAAATGTATATTGTTTTCAGCAACCAATTTGTGATTATTTGTTACAGAAACAGTTGAAAACTAATACAGGTTCCCAATTTGAATGGTGTTCAGAAGAAATAAAAGAGAATCCCAGTTTAGTTCAGATGGCAGTTGAAGCAGATCCACTGAGGGGTATTGAAAGTTTTTGGGAAAGACCAACATATCATTTGAGACTAGGGCAAACCTCAATAGGAGAATCTTTTAAATAAAGTTCAAAATGAAGTCAAGAAAAATCATATGCAGTAGTTCCATTCTGCCTCATGGGATTCTTAGGAATTACATGTGACCAAATGGCACCCAACAACAATAACATAATTTCTTTAACAAAACATTATTTTTCTTTATGAAATGAGTTTTTAGTTTGCTAATGAACCTGATAAAAATGAAATTCTTGTTAAAAAACACCAATTGATCTTAAACCTTGGGTTACCTGTTTTCAAATGTATTTTATTTCCCTTTTAGCAGAGCATCTCCTGACGAAGTGGTGCATAAATATTAGGCCAGAGTAGACCTTGAAGGTACAAATAAATTGTATCTGCATATGACTCATATTTCTGCCTTGCCTACTTCCACCATAATGAGTCATGCCAAATTCCCAATTAGTCAATACAAAATGGGAAAAGAAAACCAACCCAAGTGATTTTTTTTTAATTGCTAAAGTTAAATGTTCCCACCAAAGGCTTAAAAGAAGACAAAGAAACCATTCCTGATTCAGCAGAATCTTAGATACAAAAGGAAAGTGTACATATATATACTCAGGGGTTCTGGGGAAAAGCAACCCATGGCATTAGCCTTGCTCATAAAGTGAATTACAGTAAAGATGCCAGAACAAGGCTGAGATGTAGTCATCCAAGGGTCCTGAAAAAGACAGGACATCAGCATATGAGAGAAAAACGTAAAGAGAGGAAGAGGTTGAAGGTAGCATAGAGAAGGTGGAGAGAGCTTAGCAGAGGAAAGGTCTAGAGAACTTGAGAAGAATGTGAGAGAACTCGGAGACAGGGCAGTCAGGCAATCGACTGGGGCTCACTTAGCTTCTTCCCAGGGCACTATTATAGACATGCCTAATGACTTCCTGAAACATGTCTAGATGAGGAGAGAGCATGGTGGAAATGATAGTAACATCTAGATTTATGGAAACCTTAGTGATGCTGAAGTTCTTTGATATGTTCAGATTCTAGGAAGTAAGGTGGCCTTCCAGGATACTGTACAAGATTGAACAGATAACTTTAACAGAGCAACCTAATGTTTTTCATATAGACAATGCTGGTGCTCCAACAGCCCAATCTCCTCCCATCCTTTTTATTCTACTTTGATTGGGGCCCAGAGTTTCAACGAGCTTTCTTTTTCTATAACCAGTGTCTGGAATTATTTTTCAGAGAAATACACTGTCCTTGGCAGAGCCTGACAGTTGACTTCCTTCTGAGCCAATAACTGACTTGATGGATTTGGGAGTTTAAAAGCCTCAACCCTCCTATCTCAGATCACACAGTAGCTCTGATATGCAATGTACACTCCAAAGGTCTCCAGTGGGAAAGGTCCAAGCAATCCTCTCTGAGGAATCCTGGTGTGCCGCTGTGGGTTAATGCACTGGACTGCAAAGTTGGTTTATATTGCAGGATTGGCAGTCAAGCTCACCAGCCACTTCTCAGAACTCCTATACTGGGTCGTTATGGGCTGGAAAAGACTTGACAGCATTTAACAACAACAGCAAATCCTCTCTGAAACTTTGTCTGAAATCCTACACTGGCTCAGCTTCTTTCCTTTCCTTGTCCTGCACACGTTTCTCTGAGGATTGTGGTTGTTAGTGTACAAAAAAAAGAAATACATGCATCTTCTCTCCACAAAGTTATATGATGGGGCTAGAGCCAAAAAGAGATAAATTTGGTTCTAACCCATTTTGAGAAAACTCCCCTATTCCTAAATTTGTGCTGCCACCCAGCCAATTCTTAGGGTGTTTCCCTTCCTAGAATAAAGACATTCCAAAGCTTCCCAGCCCCATACTCTCTCCCTCCAAAGACTGTTCAATTTAACCAATCAGATAGGGACAAAACCGTGTAGTTGAAACCCTAGTCAATAGGGTGATAGATAGCCTTAGCTTACAACTAGCCAATCAGGTAAAAGACAAGACTGTGTGGTGGAAATCTTAACCACTGGGGTAAGAAACAGCCCATCACATCAGTCTGGGATAAAACCCAAGGGGACTGCCTTCTACTGTGCTTGCTAGGCAGGCTTTGTGCTGCTGTGCATCCTTCTGCAGAAGTAAGTTGCCTTGCTGAGATTCTTTGTTCTATCGTGTTTCTGTTAGAGCATTGAGTCATGTTTCTAGAAGTTGCAATTCAGACTCATGACAAGTCCATATGCTTCAGAGTAGAACTTTCCACAGGAATCGCTTGGTTGTACCCTTGACAGAGATAGATGCACAGACCTTTTGTTTCTAGGTACCCTGGTTGGATTCCAACAGAGTATCCTTTGATTAGCAGGTGAGTGAAAAGAGTTTTCACCTCCTAGGGATCTCTCCCTAGAAATTCCTGGTTCCATAATTCACTGGTACAGCACTCCTTGTTTTAAAGTCAAGAGCTTTACACTTTAAGAAAGTTCACATTGTTTTGCAAGAGCAGATACATTCCAAATACATTCTGTGAATTAAAAGCCATGTGCAAGTTCTCAAATTCAAGTAGGTGAATCAAAAATGAAGATAAGACCGTTTTTCCAATTGCAATCTTTATTACAAGGAGTGGAAAGTTCTTGCTTTTGATTACAAACCTCAGTGGGAGTTTCTGTGCTTTGTTCTTTCAGTCATACTGAGCAAGTTCTCATCTTTGTGGTACTTAGTGGACTTGGAAATCACATAATGAACTTTCAAAATCATGTATGTGGAAAACTGCACATTGATTAAGTTGTTGGGGAACTTTCCCTTCTCAGCAACACACTGTTGTTGTACATAATAATCTTTGGTAGTACATAATACCCTTTGACTTATGAAGGTGATGGGGAGAACCTATATTTTGCTATCTTGAATGCACAATGGATTCATAACTTTTGCCTACTTGTAACACAAAGAGTATTTAAAATATGCATTAAATATATATATATATATGTATTTCATGTTATTCAGTGAAAGCAACAGTATGTTGTTTTTTTTAAACCATAGAAAGTGTTGGGGATTTCCTCATCCCTGTAATACATGGTGTTTTCTACAACATGTAAATGAGTTTTCACTTCTTGTCTTTCTACAACAGAATGTATATGGTGAATTAGCTTTCCCATTGGTTACTTTCCTATCCTTATACTACAAAGTGTACTTTGATAATATTTAAAACACTTTAATGTCAGGTAGAAATATTGTTTATTATTTTCTAATTGACACAACTTTTGGGGTTCATGCCCCTCTTTGTAATACGAGGTATATCTCTAAAGCAAGTCAAACTCTTGTTTTCATGTACTGGAATGAAAGCAATTGTGGATTGTTTTTTTACTCTGCAAGTATATAGGGAACTTTCCCATCCTTGAATTACAAAGTAATACAGGTAACATGCAAAAAGCTGTTGACAGTATGCACATGAATGCCAGAAACTGCTAATTTGTTTTCTTGTTTACAGCACTTATTTGTAACGTTCTTGTTTTGGTAACACAGAGCATGCTTTCTGAGGTGTAAATCTATTCTGATTTGATGAGCCACTTTTACTGAGCTCAAGGGGATTTTCCACCTTTCTACACATAGCGCATTTATTTGCTAAAGTTTTATGCTGTTTTGTCTTTATGTACCTGAATGGGACAAACTACACCCAAGTAGATGAAATGTTGTTGTTGTTAGGTGCCATTGAGTCAGTACCGACTCATAGCGACCTTATGCACAGCAGAACAAAACACTGCCCAATCCTGGGCCAACCTCACTACTGTTGCCACACTTGAGTCCATCGATGCTGCCACTTTTCCAATCCATCTTGTTGGGGGGTCTTCCTCTTTTTCTCTGACCCTCTATGACTTTACCAAACATGAAATCCTTCTCCAGTGACTGGTCCATCCTGACAATATGTTCGAAGTATGATAGACGAAGTTTGGCTATCTTGGCCTCCAAGGAGCACTTGGCTGCACTTCTTCCAACATGCATCTATTGGTTCTTTTGGTAGCCCATGGCACTTTCAATATTCTCCTCCAACACTGTAACTCAAAAGCATCAATCCTTCTATGGTCTTCCTTATTCACTGTCCAGCTTTCGCATGCATATGAGGTTATTAAAAATACCATTAGGCACACTTTAGGGAAATACAATTTGAATTTGTTACAAGAATTGATCTTATTCTGAAGAAACTGACCTATGACCATGATGATTCTGATCAGCAAGTTATCATTAAAATCTGAATATCTCCCAGAGCTTTTGCTATGATCACTTAATGAAGACCACAATAATGAAAACCACTTTCTGGCCCTCTCATAAGGAAAGCAGAGAAACTTGGAAGGTAACTCTTATCTCCTGCCCCAATGCAGCAGAAACATTTGCCTCTAGGAGTTTGCATTAGTGCTTCTCTATTTGGAATTACAAAACTTGTGCCCTTTTTATAATCTAAAAGTATTTAAAACATAAATAGAGAGTGGTGACTCATACCTTTTTGTTTTTATTAACAATTCTGCTGGTTCCTTTAAATCAGATTCACATGAGAAATTAATTTCAAATGTGACATATCCATTGCACCAATTTGAATGGAAAATAGTTGAATCACAGAGAGGTAAGTATTACTCCTTATTTATATAGGTGAAGTTTTGTTTAAAAAGATTTGAGTAAACCTTCTAGAGTTACTGGCATTGCAGTAGAATTGGAATAAGAATTTGTATTTGTATTTCCTGGCTGGGATGTTGAGATGGAGTGATCCTGGTATGGTGCTGTAAGATAAGCATGGGACTGCTAACTGAAAGTTTGGTGTTCAAAATCACCAACCATTCTTCAGAAACCCTATGCAGGGTGGCAGTGAGTCAGAACTGACTCAACTGCCATTGGGAGTGTTAACAATTCCAGCTGGGAGGGTAAGGAGCAGTGGTAATTCTGTGGGGTACACAATGGACTGTTAACCAGCTGCTCCGTGGGAGAAAGATGAGACTCTCTGTTCCTGTAACAATTTACAGCCTTGGAAACCAGTACAGGGCTTCTGTGAATTGTAGTCGACTTGCACTACTGAAGGATTCTATGGGGAAAATATTTAATGATGCATAAAGCATCAAAAGAAGATGGAAGGGAGGATGGGGATGGAAGAACAAGGTAGATAGGAGAACACTTAGGAAGGTTAGCATGGGCTAAATGGGACTGTGGTAAATAGTGATACACGCTCAACGTTGGAACAACAGGGTTCTGTGATACAGTCTGAATGGGCAAAAGTGGAGAAATAATGTTAAAATGCTTGACTGTCTTATGAATATTGATTTCCCTTGCCTACTATTGTAAAATAGATACTTGAATGGGATATAAAGGAATATCGGGAAACAGGATTACAGAAAGCTTGTAAACCTGTTTTTATCCTATAACTGATTGGAATCCTAAAAGGGGTTCTAGAATTTGCCCAGTGAAATAGGCTTCTTGCAGAACCTTTGCAGTGTATAGGACATTAGGTGGAATCCTGAGCCCTATCCAGAACCTTCTGAGGTTGGATATTCCTACTAGAAAGGACAAGCAGACCAGCCTGGAACAGCTAGAGCAACAGAAGATACATCTTCAAAGAAAGATCAGCAGGAAAGAAAACAAAACAAAAATGGCAGTATGATTGGCTAATATAAGAACAAGCAAGTTGTTCACCAGGAAGCCATCAAGGCAAGTATTCAAGTCCCTTCAGGAACCCCCTCCAAGACTGAAACACAAAGGGAACACATGAGTAGTCATATAAGCTTGCCGGTGACCACATTGGTTTACTGGTGAGTGGAAGAGAGAAAAAGCAGCAACAAAGAAATGGACTGAGTTCGACCACTTCCATAGATTACTGTCGACCTGGAGATGAGAGAGAGAAGAGGAAGGGCTAGTTGGTCTGAGGTGTGGTCAGACCTGGGGACTCCTGAGCCCATGAACAAGGACATAGCCACAGAGGGCTAGAACTGAGAGTGAAACATCCAGTTGATATAAAGTGAGGGGAGACACACAAGAACTCTCAAACTTGCAGATAGTACCCATTTGACCTAGCTTTGATGTCTTGATGTTCAGGACTCAAATAGAGGAAGATAAGGAAATTTGATAAAGAAAACAAGTATAAACTGCTACAATTTGATAAACTTGACCCATATTTATGGATGTAGTAGCTCCAAATACCAATTGAAAGGGAAGGAGTCTTCACATTAAGCATCAAATCAATCCCCTCTGTACACAGGGTTGAAGAGAAAGACCCCCAACAAGATGGATTGGCACAGTGGTGGCAGCAATGACTTTAGGCTTGCCAGTGATTATGAGGTTGGTGGACAGTGTTTGTTTCTGCTGTGCATAGTGTCGCTATGAGTTGTGGCCAATTCGATGACACCTAATAAACAAACAAAAAATCACTTATGGCAAGGACAACTGGATTAGTGGCACTCTGGATGAGGCATTGGATTAACCTCAAGGCAATGGTTCAAATTCTTCTCTATGGGAGAAAGATGAAGCTATCTACTCACATAAAAATCTAGTCTCAAAAATCCTATACATAGTCACTATGAGTTGGAATCCACTTGAAGGCAATTGGGTTGGTTTGGTTTAGCTAAGGTACAACTATCCTTTAAAATAAAATTTATGTAAGTTCCCATGTAATAACTAGGAGTAGACTGGCTGAAGAGAATTAAAATATTACAACATGGTGAAAGGCATTATTTTACAACAGCATCATTGTTCTTATGTGATGTATAATTGAAATATTGTAAAAGAGAGACAAAGAGTTAATGGTCCATTCAGGACTGCCAAGGACTCAAAGATTTGTGTCACATTTGGGTAACACTGCTGATGAAGTCCTTCAGTAGCTGACATGCTGGCAGAAGGCAAAGCAAGTACAGAATAGACCAGGGAGGAGGTAAACCACAAATAATACCTACAACCATGTGACCTGTTACAGAGAAGATGACTAGAGGCATTACCCAGATTGCCTTCCGTGTTATAGCTGGTAAATATTTTAACCAACTTCCCTATTCTCTGTCTCCTTGCATATCTGTTGGTGAATCTGACTTTGTAATCATTTCATGGTTTGCAATCTATCAAAGCAGAATTGCTACAAAACGAAAAAAGAACAATAGTTGTCATCAGAGATCTTGAGAATGGAGCTTGAATGAAGTGGAACGTTTTTAATTGCCAATGTATGGAGAAGAAAAAATGGAGTATTTTCAGTTGTACAAAGATAAGTTGGCTTATGCTAGACAAAAGCTGTTGGTATTGTGTTTTTGTGTTTTTTACAAAGGTCAAGGAAATGGTGAGACAATGTGGTGTCCATTTATTTATTATGTTTATTTTGGCTACTCCCAGTCTTAAGACTTACAGTATGAGAGCATTTCTGCATTCTGTGTTTCGATCTCTTAAGAAGAAGATTCCTGGAGGTCATAGCAGCTGTGAAGTGGGCAGGTTATGGAGGTTTGGGCAATAAGACACTTGTATCCAGGGTTTTGAATCTCCTGAGAAGATATCAAGCTGTGGGGATGATGACAGCAGGGACCTGAAGACTCCTCTATTCCACAGCAGCAGTGACCCCAGGGGTTTCCCAACCTAGGTTTGTCCCACACTCAGAACTTATCTATGTTTCTGGGCCCTTTTTGTTGCCTTAACTCCTTTTCTGAGTCTGGTTATCTGGTCTTCTTGTGAATTTTAAAAGATCCCTAGTGTAAGACCAACAAAAGGCTCCATTCTGTACATTAGCCTGAACACGTCCTCCTGTTCCAGTAACGTGCTAAATCAGCTCATGCTGCCTTAGAATATCCTTTCACCCCTAGCAACAGCAAGAACTAGATAAGCAGTAGACAGGACAACCCAAGGCCAGATGCCAGATGTTTTCCTTATCCTAGCCTAAGAACGAAGACCACCAGTCCTGACCAATTAAACTGTAACATCTCATATTTTGCCAAATGTCAACCAATCCAAATACTGTAAAGCTGAAAAACCCTGAGCTTGTTTGCAAACTCTATAAAAATCCTGCAGACAAAGGGTTCGAGGCTCCATCCCTCATCCGCTGCTTCCGATGCAGGTGGAGTCTGACCTCAGGCATGAATAACTGGGAGTTCCGGGCTCCATCCCTCATCCGCTGTGTCGGATGCAGGTAGAGTCAGAGCTCGAGCATGAATAAATGAGAGTTCAAGGCTCCATCCCTCATCCACTGCGTTGGATGCAGGTGGAGTCCAAGCTGGAGCTTGAATAAACAACCCTTGTGCACTTGCATCGGTGTCAGCTCCTTGGTGGTCTTTGGGGACCCCGAATTCTGGGCATAACACTAGGAGTCTCCCAGTAAATTCCTTTTTTCTTGAGTTAGACAAAGTCTGTTGCTGAGGCTTGCAACAATAAATTCTGGATAATAAATTTCTTTTCTACAAGCCTTTTCTTAGCTTTCTCTTCTACTTTAGCCTCCTATTCCTCTGTCTTCACTTGATCTTTCTTCATGTTTTCTCTTCTGATTTTTCTCTTCATGTTTTCTCTTCCTGATTCATAAGCTTCCTATTTGTCAAACTGTATAGCACCTAAGACACTGGTTCTGAAGGTGATCAGAACTAGACAGTTGCAGCTATGCCTCCAAGTTCAGTCCAAGTCCATCCACTCTTCTCTCTCTCAACATACTCTATTGACAGAAGCTACTGAGTTTCAAATTCCTCTCTGGGTAAGATCTCTCTGTTGCCTGTTTCCATGTGGGTTGTTGTTATTGTTATGTGCTGTTGAGTCAATTCTGACCCATAGTGACACTGTATAGGGTTTCTGAGGAGCAGCTGGTGAGCTTGAACTGCTGATCTTGTGATTTAAACTGACTTTGTAGTCCAGTGCATTAACCCATTGAGCCACACTAGGACTCCACGTGGATACCATCTGCTAATTTCTGCCTCAGTAACTCCAAAGCAAAGGCTCAAAAACACTGATTCTTTCATGTTTTTATTCTAAAGCCCATTGAGTTTCATAGTCAACATTCCATAGCTCTATTCCTTCCCTTAAAAAACAATGATCACTTTCTTCTACTGACTTTTGCTCTAACTTACCTTGCAAACAAATTATATTCAGTGAGCAAAATGTGAACAGTTAATTCTAGTCTTGAAGTAAGCATATAAACATTTTCCAAAATATAATCATGGTATTCTAGCATGAATTACTTAGTGATGTGATCTTTGCCTCAACTGTGTCTCTCAGATACTGTGGATTGCAAATCATGAAGAGAGTTTTTGAGAATATAAGAAGATCAAAAGTCGATACTACGAAGGACAATTTTTGGTTTATTCAGAGTCAATCAATGGCTAGGATTTTCCTTTTATAGCTGCAGCACACTTGTATTTTAGAACTAGAAAGGGAATTAGAGATCATTCAGATTGATTGCTTCTTCTTATAATGAGAAAATTGAACATTAACAAGGTAAAGCCATTTGCTAAAGATAGAGCTATGGTTAAACTACCCATTGTTGTTGTTGCTAAGTGCCATCGAGTCAGTACCAACCCATAGCAACATTATGCACAGCAGAAAGAAACACTGCCTGATCCTGGGCCAGCCTTATTACTGTTGCCACGCTTGAG
>NW_006408666.1:1387219-1394575 GCF_000296735.1 Chrysochloris asiatica | reverse complement strand
TTCCCTGTAGGCACATGGATATTATCCTATCACAGACAGCGTTGTACCTCATGACTGATCTGGATATGTTCTTTTTGACAATGGATGCAACAACAACAACAACAACAATCTATCAATGTATCTATCTCTAGGAGCCCTTACGCTTGGCAGGTTATTAGTTGGTTTGTTAACAGCAAGGTCAGCAGTTCAAAACTACCAGCTAAAGAAAGATGAGGCTTTATGCTCCTGTATTGAATTACAGCCTCAGAAACCCTGTACAGAGTCATTATGAATTGGAACCGACTCCACAGCACATAACCACCATCCACCATCACTACCTATAGATCACTGGTATTGCAGGATTGCACAATGTATCAGTATTGATCTCTGTTCCCTTTAGCTCTGGCACTCCTCCCTTGTCATCTTCTGCCTTTATCCTTCTTCCTAAGAGTGAGTCTGTGTGTACCAAAAGCCTGAATGCATCAGCAATCTGAGATTGTTTTTAACAAATTCCTATGTGGAGTTTCCTAGGATGAGCCAGGTGATTTATGACCAGGCCATAATTTAAGGTAAGCTGCTTTACCTATAACTCACACTTACCCTGAGATTTACCATTTGGGGTCTCAGCTCAGAGAAGACTCTGCTGTTGCCCCAACTAATGCAGATCCTTTTAATTCTACCCAGTTTCCCCCAAGACACTGCCAAATGGCTGTTCAAATTTTCCTGAAATGACAAAGGTCCTGAGGACAAACATTTCTTCCAGCTTTAAGCATGTATCTCCAGAAGCAATTTATTTTTTATATTATTGGTCTAAGTTTGGTAGTTCAAATCCACCAGCTGCTTTGGAAACAAACATATACAGAGTTTCTATGAGTTGGAACCAACTCAACAGCACTTAACAATGACAGCAATAGTAATTTCTTACTGTCTTGGTAAACTGTATATTTTAAACATAATTAGAAATAACACCTTCCCCAGATTTTCAGTTGCTTGTAACTAGAGAATGAGTTATAATACCCTAGCTCCCATGAGCAGAAAAAGGAAATCCACTTCTGGGGCTTTACTTCTCACATGGCTGAATTTCTGGTTTGACTGTCTTCTCTCGGGCATCACTGAGCGAGCAGACTGTTTCTCAGGAGCACACATGGGACTCAGCCCGGCTGCTGCTGATCATGGTTCTTCTTGACTCATACTACTCAGATGCCATGGAGTAGTGGAGTGCTGCAGGGGGATCATGCACTGAACCACAAAGTAGGTGTGAAACACAATGTTGGTGGTTCAAATTCACCAGCTGCTCCTCAGAAACCCTATATGGGTTGCTATGAGTCAGAACTGACTCAATGGTACCTAACAATAACAACATCTGACCTCCTGGAAATTTCCCCTCTGTCTTAGTGTCCTGGGACTGTCATGACAAAATCCCACAACACGGGTGGCTTTGAAGAGCAGAAATTGATTGTCTCATATTTGTGAAGGCCAGATGTCTGAATTCAGGGTGTAGACAGAACTATTCTCTTTCTTCTTTTTCTCTCTCTTATTTTGGTTGTCTAGGTGAAGACTCTTCCTTGTCTCTTTCAGATTTTATATGGCCATGGGCATTTCTTATATATATATATATGTTTTTATTGTGAATTGAGTGATAGTTTACATGGAATAACATCAGTTTTACACATCTTACCATACTTTATTTCATTGCAATGATTACAATCCTTTCCATGCAGGGCACATTCTGCAAGTCTGCCTCCTGGCCACCAGCACACAGCCTTTCTCTTTCCATGAGTCTAGAGTCCTCAGATGCTCTATCTCACGATGTCTTCATCTCTGCCTCCATCTCTGGTGTTGCTGATTCTCTGGCTAGGGTCCCACATTCTGCTTATGCTCTTCTGCCTTGATGGTCCTGGGGTTCTTTGTTTCTGGACTGTAAGAATAACTACTCCCCCGTTTTTTGTTACAAAACTTCTACCTTTACAGTTGTGACAATCGCATTAGTCATGATAACAATTACTCACTATTGAATCATAAGAATCTTATCCCCATCTCCTTTTACCAGACCTGTCTAGACAAGATGAAAACTGTTCAGGGGGGATAGTTCTGGGCATTTATTGATGCTTCTTGCCTTGTAGACATATTCTCACAGCCTGCCTTTTCCTGTGTGAATGTTTTGTGTCTGTTCTTCCCTTTTATAGGATACTACTAGAACTGCAAGGTCGGCGGTTCAATCTCACCAGCTGCTCCTCAGAAACCATATATAGGGTCGTTGTGGGTCAGAACCAACTCTAGGGCACTCAACAACAACAACAACTAGAAAATAAGAATTAGAATTGAGACGCCCCCTAATCTGATATGATCTCATTAATGTAACTGGAAATAGATGAAAACCCCTATTTCTAAACAAGGTCATATTCGCAAATATAGGGTTAAGACTTCAGCTTAACCTTTGGAGGCCAACTTTCTGACTGCTATATGTATGATTCCTGACAATTACCCAAAGAGAGAGGTGTTATGACTGAAGCGCACTGATTTGGAAATAGAACTTCAGGTTGGCTTCTCTTGATAGGCCAACTCTTTCAAACCTTCAGCTACTTAGTCTATTTCTAAAATCAACAGTATCCACGCCGGATACCAGCATAACTAGGATAACTCCTGATTGTGAAACATAGACAGAAAAATTGTTCTCTTAGAACAGCAAGAGAATAGCCTAACAGAACTCACACACATCTCATACACAGTTGAGTTCAGAGAGAGGTCTTCCCTGGCCTCTGTGGATCACACTGGTCTAGTATCAGTCTCATTAATGATCTAAATTTAGCTTCTTCATGGATTTGTTTGTTGTAAGTATTTCTTGTTTCTCCTAAGTAAGTAGTGACCTTTTGGTCTTATGTTTTCTTGTGCTCCCTGGAGCCTAGCACAGTGCCTGGTTAGAGTAGGTGCTCAGTAAATACTGAATGAACACATACGTTCTCTTGTCTGTTTGAATATGTAAGAACAGAAGAGGGTCTCTGATGAATTCAACTCTTTGCCAGTTGACATATCATGCACAGAAGGAAGGCTAGTATGCAAAATGGCAGTGATTAGATCCTGAGATACAGAGTAAGTATGAAAAGGTAAGCAGAAAAGGAACTGGTTGCTTTCAAGCAGAAACTTGTCTGGAAGGATTCTTGTCCTGTTCTTGCAACATACTCAATTCAAAGGCAGGTAGGAGTCTGTGATATGTCACTAGGACCTGGGGCTTTTCTGTTCTGAGAACTGTTCTTCTTTTAGCCTTAAATGTCCTGAGCCCTCTTTTCTTGCTAAGCTTGACCCATGTGATATGTTTCAGAAATAAAGATCACTGTCTTAAAGTTGCAATATTTCCTTGCTCCTATGTGGTTAGAATACAGATCAGTCTTGTTTTGCAAGTTGAAAGTATCCTCATTTCTGGTGTCAGTTATAATACAGTGATAACAATTTCAGATTTCCTAGAGTCATACCATCGTATTGTTGTTGTTGTTGATAAGTACCGTAGAGTCGGTTCCAAGTCATAGTGACCCTGCACAGGGTTTCTGAGGCTATAAATCTTTACAGGAGCAGAAAGTCTCATCTTTCTCCCGCGGAACCGCTGGTAGTTTTGAACTGCTGAACTTGAGGTTGGCAGCCCGACTTGTAACCACTACACTACCAGCGCTCCTCATACTAGTGGAGAAATAAGAGCTCAGGGATACCCTTCAGTAAAGAAAGACTCAAAATTTGGGATGAAATTGATCCCACACATTTATCAAAGAAGGTTTGGGAATTAATATATTATATTTTATTCAGAAAGAAATGATACATATGATCATTAATTAGTCAGTTTGGCGACCCTCCCCAATAGAGAATGTTCAAATGTAAAGAAATCCAAATTCTCAGTATCATTTTCATTTGGGAAGGATCCAGGTAATAAAGCATTGGTTTACTGTGTGCTGGGTTGATGCAGGCACTTAATTCTAGTTCCTGCTGGTACAGTGGCTAAAGAGTTTGGCCTCAAACCAAAAAGTCAGCAGATGAAACCCACCAGTCCTTCCATGGAAGAACGATGTGGCAATCTGCTTCTGTACAGATTTAGGGCCTGGAAAACCCAGGGGGCAGCTCTGCTCTGTCTACAGGTCACTAGGAATTAGGATGGACTCCACAGCAGTGGGACTGGTTGATTTTTGGCTATGAGGGTTTCACTTTAAGAGAATGAAGGCATTTTTTTTTCCCTAACACCAAAAGGTTTGGCCTTCTCTATGAGTCATAACATTGTGACTATACTTTTTCTGGTATGTTAATACTGTAATCACCAATATCCCTTTTTTATCTCTTAAGGTCAAGTGGCAAGGACTGTTTTTCTTTTTCTCCAAAACATAGACAAGCAAATGTTTAATGAATGCATAAATAAAACATAGCAAATGGATTTTGATCACATTTTCACAACAGGAGTAATATTCACGGACTCATTAGGGGACTGTGTTAATAATGATTCCAAGATTTCCTACCAGTGTCAGAACCAAGGATGATTGAAGAGAATTCAAGCATCTTAGAAGGAAAGTCTCACTCTTAAGCACATTGAAACCATGTCCCTTTTCAAAATTTTGGAGGAGAAAAAAATGCAGAGACCTGTCATTATATAGCTACAAAGGGGCAAAAAATAGCACAAGTACTTGATATGTTCCAAATGTGAGAAACTTTGATACTGACAAATGCTCAAGAAAACTAATCTGTACTCACTCTAGTGAGGTTTTATTTATTTGATTTGAAATATCGGCACCTGACCCAGTAGACATGGGCAGACACCCCACATGGATGACCCACAAACAATTGTAATTCCCTATCTTGGAAAAGCCCCTCCTCCAATTCCAGTTCTCCATTTACAATTCTACTGGTACCTCCTGTTCCCTCACACCCCTAGCCCACCTCAAAGAATTCAAAATGGCTCCCACAGTCTTAATGACTGTATTTATTTAGTGTTCCTAGTCCTAGAGCAGATTTCTTTCTCCCCTTCCCCCAATTCATCTTGCTTACATCCCTGGGTGTGAATCAATAATCTGTCTCATCTAGCAATCTCATGAGCCCTTTATTCCTGAAGATGGACCATCTTGAGAATTTCTCATACAATCAGAATTTCTGTACCCCAATTATGCAGGACTATGGACAAAATACATACTTAGTTTCATTAAGACTAAGAGTACTACATGATGTTAGACCGATCTGTGTTCAAATCCCTGTTATTCTTTCTGGAATTATCTTTATCCTCAGTCTTACTTTGCTACCTGTACAATGAATGTCATATAACATTCCTAACTGCTAGTGTTGCTGTCAGGAATAAACGAGCCAACGAGTTCCTTAGCAAAATATCTGGTACTGAGCACAAGCTCAGTTCATGTTAGTTTTTGAAGTTCATGAAGTTATTCCTTCATTTAAAAACGAATTATGCTAATAATACATCCTTAGTTGTTTTAAGAATTAAAATAAATACACAGAATTTCTTGTTGAACTCTTTTACTATAAACTAGCATTAATGAGCACAAGACCCAACTGGGTTAGAAAAGGAATTCTCAAATAAGAATGTGGCTGATTTTTGTTTTAATTGCAAACATGGCCATATAGGGGGTAGGGGGATGATGGTAGTGGGGAAAGGCACAGAATGGAATTGGAAGAAGGAGGAAGAGGGATTGGTTCATTCACACTTCTTGTTGTTTGGTGCACCTGAGTCAGTTCCTACTCACAGCGACATGATGCATAACAGAACAAAATACTGCCAGGTCCTGCACCAGACTCACAATTGTTCATTTGAGCCCATTGCTGATGCTACTGTGCCAATCCATCTGTGTGACTTCCTCTTTTATGATGACACTCCACTTTACCAAGTATGATACCTTTCTCCAGGGACTTGTTACTCCTAATAACCTGCTGAAGTCTGAGAGGTGAAGTCTCACTATTCTGACTTCTAAGGAACATTCTTGCTGTGCTTTTCCCAACACAGTTTTGTGTGTTCTTCTGGAAATCCATGGTACTTTTAATATTCTTCTCCAACACCATCATTCAAATGCATAGATTTTTTATGGTTTTATTAATTTCCAACTTTGACATGCATAGAAGTGATTGAAAATACTGTGATTTGGGAAAGGCATGCCTTAGTCCTCGAACAGACTATCTTTGCTTTTTAGCATTTAAAAAGATTTGCCTAACACAAAACATTATTTGATTTCTTGACTGCTGCTTCCGTGAGTGTTGATTGTGGATTCAAGAAAAATGTAGTCTTTGAAAACTTTAATTTTTCTTTAATTCATCATGATGTTATTTATTGCTCGAGTTGTGAGGATTTTTATTTTCTATACATTTGGTGTGGTGCTATAGGATAAGTACCGAGTCACAAGGTTGATTTGAAGTACAAGATTGGCGAGTCAAACTTAGCAGCTGGGTCTCAGAAATCCTATACAGGGTCACTATGACTCAGAACCAACTTAACAACAGCAACAAAAACATAGAGGTGCCATCCATGCTGGAGGCTGTGGTTTTCATCAATAAGTATTTGAAATTCTCTTTGCTTTCAGCAAACAAGGTTGTATCATCTACATATCACAGACTGTTAATGAATCTTCTTCCACTCTTTATGTCACATTTGTCTGCATATGACCCAGTTTCTGGGATTTGCTCAGCATATAGATTAAATAAGTATGGTGAAAGGATACAGTCCTGGCACACACCATTCCTGACTCTAAACCATTCAGTATCTCTTTGCTCTTTTCTAATAATCGCCTCTTGGTCTGTGTATAGGTTCATCATGAGTAAAATGAAGGTTCTGGAATACTCATCCTTTGCAGTGGTATCCATAGTATGTTATGATTCACACGTCAAATGTCTTTGCATAGTCAATAAGGAACAATTAAACATCTTTTTAGTATTCCTTACTTTCACCCAAGATCCATGTGACATGATATCCCTAATTTCAAGTCCTCTTTTGAATTTGGCTTGGATTTCTGACTGTTCTCTGTCAATGTACTGTTGCAAATGTTTTGGAATGATCTATAGTAAAATGTTACTTGCATGTGATATTAATGATAGTGTTCCATGATGTTTGTGTTCCGTTGGGTTGCCTCTCTTTGGAATGGGCACAGATATGGATCTCTTCCAGTCAGTTTCTGAGGTGGCTGTCTTACAAATTTCTTGGCATGCATGAGTACGTGCCTCCAGTGCTACATCAGTTTGTTAAAAGATTTAAATTTGTATTCTGTCAATTCCTGGACCGTGTATTATGTCAGTGTCTGAAGTTTGGATTTCTTCTCTCAGTACCACTGGTTCGTGATTACATGCTACCTCCTGAAATGTTTGAACATAGACCATTTCTTTTTGGTACAGTAACGGTATATTCCTCCCATC
>NW_006408666.1:1383972-1384859 GCF_000296735.1 Chrysochloris asiatica | reverse complement strand
GCCATTCATAAAGTTTTCAGTGTATGAGTAGTCAGAAGTCATCTGCCTCTCTTTCTTCTTAGTCTGTCTTAGTCTGGAAGCTCTGCTGAAACCTGTTCACCATGGGTGACCCTGCTGGTATTTAAAATGCCAGAGATACAGCTTCCAGTATCATAGCAAACACAAACCACCACAGCATGACAGACTGACAGACAAGTGATGGGACATTGCCTGAGAAACTTGAAAAGATGCTGATACCTGGACCCTGCCCACAGTAGTTGTGAATTCAGTGATATAGGGTGGAGTCTGAATATCAAAGAGTTTTTAAAGGTCTTCAAGTGCTTCTATGGGCTAATGTGTCAGACTGCAAAGTCATTTGAACTTCATGGTTGGTGTTTCAAGCTCACCAGCTGCTCCTTGGAAACCCTATACATGGTCACTATGGGTCAGAATCGACTCGATGGTGCTTAACAACAACAACAACAAGTGATTCTAATGTGCATTAGTTAACCACCATTATCTTGTTACACCGGAGAATGTCAGCTCCAGAATATTGTAGAATAAAAGGCATTCTGTTATTTATTTACTAACTATCAATAAGTACCCACTACAATCCCAGGCCTATGTTTGGAGCTGGAAATATAGAAGTAGATAATAGAATGAGGAAGATTGCTAAATTACAACTTAACTGTGCTATCATTCTACAATGAACTACAATGAACACCTTCAAACTACAGCTAGCACATGCTAGCTCCCAGTAGAGAGCTAGTGGGAACTGTTAACTGGATGTGGAAAGTAGTGAGGGTCACGGGAGAAATGGCTTTGAAAGGAATGTGAACTTTTTGTAAACAAAAACTATGTTATGTGTCATGTCTTGTCGTTAGGTGCCATCAAGTTGGTGTTCATTG
>NW_006408666.1:1381832-1383267 GCF_000296735.1 Chrysochloris asiatica | reverse complement strand
TTTTTGTTTTTTTGGTGTTTTTACATTGAGGTGCAACCCATACCTAACTGTGGCCTTTGACTTTTATCAGTTTTTTTAAAGTTCTCTTTGATTTTAGAAAGCAGGTTGTATCATCTGCATATTGTAGGTTATTAATAAGTCTTCCTCCAATCCTGATGCCATGTTTTTCTTCATATAAACCCACTTCCTGGAATATTTGTTCAGCATACAGATTGAATAAGTATGGTGGAAAAATACAACCTTGGCTCACACCTTTCCTAACTTTAAACCATTCAGTGTTCCCTAGTTCTGTTCGAACAACTGCCTTTTGATCTATGTACAGATTCCTCATGAGCACAATTAATGTCCTAGAATACTTATACTTATCGATGTTGACCACAGATTGTCATGATCCACAAAATTGAAAGCTTTGCATAGTCAATAAAGCACAAGTGAACATCTTTCTGGTATTCTCTGCTTTTCACCAAGGTCCATTGGCATCAGCAATGATATCCGTCATTTCACATTCTCTTCTGAATCTGGCTTGAAACTCTGGAAGTTCTTTGTCATGGTATGGTATGGTTGTAGACATTCTTGTATTGTCTTCAGTAAAACTGTGCTCGCATGGGAAATCAATAGTATCCGATGCTTTAGATGGAGATTACAGGGAAGAACAATTCAGAGAGTGGAAGTAGCATAAACTAAGGCAAGCTGTGAATGGAGAGAGCATAGTATTTAGAGGTATATTGGAACCCAGAGCCAGCAGTGTGTAAGGAAAGTGAAGAAGAAGTAGGCTGGATTTTCATGCTGAGAATCTATCCTGTCAGTCCTGGGGAGGAATATGAGGGTTTTAGGAAGAAAGTTAGGCAAAGATATCTGATGCCCAGCGATGTGCAAGAAATCAGACCTTCCTGAGGTATATCATCTAGCGTTATTGACAAATGAAGGCCTGGTGTGACGCTGCATGATATGGACTCAACTCCCAGGAACCTTTGGATAATGCAATAGGATGGAAATACCACTGAAGTTTGGCCTAGCTCAGAAGTGGTGGTTGGTGGTTATGTGCCGTGGAGTCGGTTCCGACTCATAGTGACCCTCCAAGGCTGTAAACCCTTACTGGAGCAGAGAGCCTTTATCTTTCTTCTGTGGAACAGCTGGTAGTTTCGAACTGTTGACCCTGATGTTAGCAGCCCGGTTCTTAACCACTAAGCTACCAGAACTCAGAAGTAGTGGGGAAGGAAACTTTTAAAGTTTTTTCATCTGCCTCTGGAACTCCTTAGAGCATTTTACCCAGGGAAGAAAGGGCAAAGGCCGTGCATGATCATATCAAGTGGCCTGCACTGCCACCTACAGGTGGAAATACTGTAGCAAAGTTGATGGACTTGCTCTTGCTGTTAATGCAAAGGTAGAAGTTTTGTAACAAGGAAGGGAGTGATTAAATCTCCAGGATAGGAGC
>NW_006408666.1:1371730-1381392 GCF_000296735.1 Chrysochloris asiatica | reverse complement strand
CCTGCTTAAGCATCCCCAAAAATGGTTTCCAAAGAGTGGCTGGTAGGTTTGAACTCCTGACCTTGCAATTAGAAGTCCAGTGCTTATCTTACAGCTCCATACCAGGAATCTGGATTTATCTTCAACTTCGGAGAACAGCAAGCACCAAGAACATGCCTTATATAATCCACCTACCTTCATTCTGGTTTATTATCTTATTTTCTTGTTCACATTCCAGCCTAGTTTTCAAATGACCAATTTTATGTAAATTTTAAAATTATATTCCCTCCCATATTTTTACATTTCTGAAATTGTTGCCATGCCAGCTTAGTTGGCCGTGGATTTTGTGTTTGTTTGTTTGTTTCCTTTCCCTTTGTGATAATGAAGTAGAGTCTCACAGTGATGTCATCTGTGATTTAAGAATATGGTCACGTTTACTTTGAAAATATCCGAGATGTGGCGTGACATAAAGGACATGGTTTGTTCTGCTGTTACCATGTGTCTCTAATATCCCTTTTTTCTTAAATCTGGCTTTCCTTTACTTACTTGTTGTAAAATTTGTGCCAAGTTAATTAACTCTCTGAGTCTCAATTTCTTCAGATTTAATACAAATTGTCTTGCAAGGTTTTTGTGAGAGTTAAATGAAATTCTCTATAAAGTCCTTGAATGGACTCTTCATAACAGACTGAAGGGGCTCAATAAATGATCACCATTATCATTTCCAAATTAAAGTCTCAGAACCAGACAGCAGCTCCTGCCACTCACTCCTGTGAAAAGCACCCGGACCAAACCCTCTTCATTCTCCAAATGTGCTATTGAATCCCAGAGGCAATCTCTAGGCTTAACCCTAGGAGTTTCTGACTGACTACTGAGTGGTTTTCTTTATGTTGATAACAAAAGACACAAGAGTTCAGGTGGAGTCTATGGCTGCATTGATTTTAAATGTACCTATTTGGATTTTTAAAGTCTTAAGCAGAACCCAGCTATCTTTGCCCACTCTAATTCAAAACCTCCTGTCACCAAACTCATTTTTTCTGTGTGCCCTTAAAACTACCCAGCCTGAATTCTGCGTTATTCTGTTGAATCTGGAAGTGCAGAGCCTAGCCTTTTAAGAGCATCAGCTTTCCCACTATTTAAGGCGACTGAACACAAAGGCAGCAGAAAATGACAGGGATAACAGGTAATGTTATCACTGACAGAGAGTTGCTGTTTGTGTCTCTTCCTTGCAATCACAGGATAAAATGTTGGCTGTGGTCTCCCTGACTGTTGGTTGCTGCTGGAAGCATACAGCCCAGCCATGGAGCCCTGGACTTGAAGCTATTGTTAACTCTGCATGGGGTCTGGTTCATAGGAACAACAGAATGATAGTGCAGCTTAAGCTTATGATGATGTCTTGAAGTAGGCTTTCATGTTTGCCTCCTTGCTGGCTCTTGAACTCCTTAATATCCCTTCTCTCTTAAATGACAGGAAATTATATAGATCAAGTTCTACACACAAGTCCCCAGGAAACAGAAGTAGCTTCTAGGAAGGCAAAGAAATGAGAGCTTTCCAGGGTGGCTGCCACATGCTTTCTTGGTAGCATCACTGCATTTGGGGGCCTGTGTTGATGTGAGGGTGTGAAAAGGGGCCTATGGAATGAATATTCTTTCTGTTCCAGCCCTCCTTTCTACATCAACCTTCCCCTGATGCTGTTCAGCTGTCTATTATATAGTCACAACTCTGTCAAGTAGGCATTGTTGTTACTAGCTGCTTACCAGGGGATGCCTGGCTCATGGTGATTTTATTGACAATAGAATAAAATACTTCCTGGTTAGGTTCATATTTTTTACCTGTCTGCCCTTGAGTAGTCCATAATTGTGATGAGACACTACAAGGAAAAGTGTTGAGAGAGAGAGAGAAAGAAAAAAAAAGAGTCTTAATGTGACACAATAGGATAAGTATTGGACTACTAATTAAAAGGTTAGAGATTCAAACCCACCAGCTGCTCCTTGGAGACCCTATACAGGGGTACTATGAACCAGAACTGGCTTGACAACTTAACAATAACAACAAATGTAAAATAAGCAACTGAGGGACTAGGCAGATGCACTACATGGACCCTCTACAACAAAGATAAAAGAGATCTAATAAAATAGGCACAGATGAAAATTCTGGCACCCTGAACTTCAGAAGAAAGGTTAGGTAGATCGAATACTTTCTGGGAGGGAGACTGGCTGGTGAAATTTTGGCCAGATATAACACAACCATCCTGTGAGCAGGTTTGGGAGCAGAGGGGGGTCTGTAGAGCAGATTTGTGTGGGGCCCAGAAGAGGTTCGCTGTCTTCTTTCTTCCTACACTCCCTTGTGACCAGAAGTATGATCAGCCCCCACCCTCATGCACCTGCAGTACAGACACTGCTTCCTGGGAGGTTGGAGCCAGGCCAGTGTGAGGTGGGGGCCAGCTGCACTGCATTGGTGCTGAATTCAGGTGGGCTCAGCTCCAGTCCTACAAAACCCTCAGAGCTACCAGACCAGCATTTAACTAGGTGCCATAGCTGGCTTCCCTGTGGTCATGATGGGCAGGAAAACAAGCTCCACCAAGGGTCCCCATGAACTGCTTCTGAATTGAGTGATCTGAACACAGATAACACCTAGGACAACAGGAACTCCATCTAGGGCCAGGAATGCTGCTGTCACATCCCTTCCACAACCACCTTGTAAGTGTCTTCAATTATAGGATCCCACCAGAGATTTTTTTCCTCCTTGTCCAACAACTGCACGGTTTGTTTTTATAAATATGACAACCCCACAATGCCCCAGGAACCACTTTTCTGTCAGTTTGTGGTACTGTGGTAGTTTGCATGTTGCTATGATTCTGGATATGCAGATGATACAACCTTGTTTGCTCAAAGTGAAGAGGACTTAAAATATTTACTGATGAAGGAGGCAAAGTGGTAGCATCAATGGACTCAAGCAGAGCAACAATTGTGAGGTTGGTCCAGGATTGGGCAGTTTTGTTCTGTTGTGCATAGGGTTGCTACAAGTCGGTACCGACTTGATGGTACAACAAATGATTCTGGAAGCGATGCCATGGGTATTTTAAATACCAGCAGGGTCATCCATAGTAGGCAGGTTTCAGCTGAGCTTCCAGACAAAGACAGACTAGGAAGGAGAGATAGACTATTTCTGAATATTTAGTCACTGAAAACCTTATGCATAGCAGTGGAACATTGTCAGCACCAGAATACTGAGTATTGAAGCATGATGAAGAGCACCAGAATATTGTCAGAATAGTACTGGAAGATGAGCCCCTCAGGTTGGAAGGCACTCAAAATACAACTGGGGAAGAGCTGCCTCCTCAAATTAGAATTCACTGTGATGATGTAAATGGAGTAAAGGCTTCAGACCTTTATTTGCTGATGGGGCACAGATCAAAATGAGGAGAAACAGCTGTAAACATCCATTAATATGGAATGTATAATGTATGAATCTAGGAAAATTGGAAATTGTCAAAAATGAAATGGAATGCATAAATGTCAATGTCCTAGACATTACTGAGCTGAAATGGGCTGGTATTGGCTATTTGAATATGACATTCATACAGTTTAATATGTCAGAAATGACAAATTCAAGAGGAATGTCATCACATCCATCATCAAAAAGAATATAACAAGATCTGTCTTGAAGTACAATGCTGTCTGTGATAAGATAATATCCACATGCCTACAAAAAAGTCCAATTATCCCACTATTATTCAAATTTACATACCAACCACTAAAGATAGTGATGAAGAAATTGAAGAATTCTACCAACTTCTTCAGTCTGAAATTGATCAAACATGCAATCAAGATGTAAATATAATTATTGGTAATTGGAATGCAAAGGTTGGAAACAAGAAGAAAGATCAGTACTTGGAAACTATGACCTCGGTGGATGCTGGAGGTGGCATGACAGAATTACGTGAGATCAATGAATTCTTCATTGCAAACACCTTAATAAAATGACTTAAAAGACAGTTACACACATGGACCTTACCAGATGGAATACAAATCAAGTTGACTATATATGTGGAAAGAGATGGTAGAAAAAATTCTAATCATCAGCTAAAATAAGGTCAGGGGCAGACTGTGGAACAGATCATCTCTTTGTAAGTTCAGGCTGAAGCTGAAGAAAATTAAAACAAGTCCACAGAGCCAAATTATGATCTTGAAAATATCCCACCAGAATTTAGAGATCATATGAAGAACATATTTGATGCATTAGACACTAAAGACAGAGCACCAGAATAGTTGCCCATTTGAGGACTAAGATATGCCTGACCCAAGGCATGGTATTTTCAATAACCTCATATCTGTGAAAGTTGGACAATGAAAAAAAAAAAGGGGGGGGGGCACAGAATTGATGCATTTGAGTTATGGTGTTAGAGGAGAATATGAAAAGTACTATGAACTTCCAAAAGAACAAAGAGATCTGTGTTATAAGTACAGCCAAAGAGCTCCTTGGAAGTCAGGATGGCCAGATTTTGTCTCTCATACTTTGGTCATATTATCAGGAGGGACCAGTTCCTGGAGAAGGATATTTTGTTTGGTAAAGTAGGGGGTGGGAGAAAATTAGGAAGACCCCCACCTAAGTGGCTGGTCCAGTGGCAGCAATAATGAACTCAAAGGTAACAGTGATCATGAAGTTGGCACAGTATCAGGCAGTGTTTCATTCTCTTGTGCATATGGTTCATATGAGTCAATATCATCTTGTTTACACCTAACAACAACATCAACAAACCAAGCCCCAGAGACAACAGACTGTTTTAGCTCACATGAAGAAACAATTGAGAGGGACTCAAACAAATGACCAAGATGCAGAGCTGGAAAATATTTCTGAAGAAGAAAAGGTAATGAAACTCACTGAAAAAGAATTCAAAAGAACGTTAATTAAGTACTTTAAAAAGATCAACAGAACAATCATGAAAAGCAAAGAGAATACAGAAAAAAAACTAGAATAATACAGGAAAACTCAACAAGAACAAATAGACAAAATAAATTCAAATTTGAGATAATGCAAAACCTGAAATTTGAAATCCAGAAGATTAATACTAAAATTTCAGAAATGGACAATATCTGGAAAGGGCAAAGGAGAAAAGTTGAAGGGATAGAAGCCCAGATTAATGAACTTGAATATAAGTCTAGCAATACTGGTATGCTAGCAAAACACTCAGAAAAATACAATGAAAATTTCTGAAGAAAGCCTAAAGTTATGTTGGACATCATGAAGAGTAACAAATTATGGGTGATTGGAGTTCCTGAACAGGAAGAAACAAGAACTGAGAAAATTGCAGAAGAGTTGTTGGAAGACAGCTTCCCTAATATCATGAGATATTAGGGATATCTAATCCTAATAAGCATAGGATAATAAGCATAGAAAAAGTGCTTATTAAAAGAGGAGATAAGCATAGAAAAAGTGACTGAACCTTAAACAGGATAGATCCCAAAGAAGAATCACCAAGACATATCATAATCAAACTTTCCAAAATCAAAGACAAGGCAAAAATCCTGAGAGCAGCTCATGAAAAATGAAAAGTTACCTACAAAAGACAGTCACTAAAACTAAAGCTCTGATTTCTCAGCAGAGACCATGCAAGGAAGAAGGCAGTAGAATGGCACACACCAAACTCTGAAAGAAAAATAGTTATCAACCAAGAATCACACACCCAGCAAAGCTGTCCCTCAAACACAATGGCAAAATTAAGACATTTCCTGATAAACAGAAATTAAAGGAATTAGTAATGGCCAGACCAACTTTACAAAAAATTCTAAAGGGTGTTCTTTGGAGTGAGTAGCAACAAAAGCAGAAAACAACCTGAGATCACCATATATGACAACACCACCCAGAACTCAATCCTGAAATAGAAATATTTAAAGTAAACCAAACCTTTAAGACAGGAAATAAGGACTCAGAGATAGCAATTTATAATGAAGTCAGAAAAGAGGGATGCAGAACTTCTAAATGTCAAAGAAGTCATGTAGATTTCAAGATGAAATCTTGATGAAACAGACTTTTTGAAGCAGGGGGAAAAAATTAATGAATTACAGGGTAACCTCAAAGAAAAATAATACATCTGTACATCAAAATTTAAAAAGGAGAAAAATCAGAAATATTGAGTAAACATTAACACAACAGAGATGAAAATGAGAAGAAACCCACAAACAAAATGCATTCAGCATAGAAAATTATATGGAACAAACAATCCAACATCAAGACACACACACACACACACACACACACACACAGAAAAATTACCATAAATTTATATCTATTGATAGTTGCACTGAGTACAAATGGATTAAATGTACTGGTCAAGAGACATAAGGAGCAGAATGGATAAGAAAACAGGATCAATCAATATGCTTTATACAAGAGACATTTTAAAAAGATGGAGACAGCGTAAATGCCCATCAACAGAAGAATGTTTAAACAAACCTTGGCATATACACACAGTAGACTACTACGAATTACTGACAAATAATCATGAATCTGCGAAACAACTCAACATGCTTGAACTTGGGGTACATTGTCATTCCAGTCTTATTAACCATGTGATTATCTGATCCAAAATGGTCAATGCCTGTCCATTTCAGCTCACAAATGCCTAGGGGACAGTTATTTATGTGTCCTATTTAATTTTTGAAATTAAATAAAATATAAATCAATAAACTTTCATTTTCTTAGATTTTTACTTCAGATTTCCATGCTATGATTATTAATTAATATTTGCAGCTGTTTCTTTTTCTTTTGAGTTTGATGTGCTCCATCAGCAAATGATGCTCCTAAAAGCTTTGCTCCATCCATATCTTTAAGGTCTACTCTACTTTGAGAAGGCAGCTCTTCCCAATCATGTTTTGAGTACCTTCCAACCTGAAGGTCTCATCTTCTGGCTCTATATCAGACAATGGTCTACCGCTATTCATAAGATTTTCAGTATTTAACTATTCAGAAGTAGTCACCTCTCCTTCCTGGTCTGTCTTAGTCTGGAAGCTCCATGAATCTTTCCACCACAGGTGACTCTGTTGGTATTTAAAATGCTGGGGAAATAACTTGTAGCATAGCATCACAGCCACACAGAAGTCACCACAATATGAAAAACTAATAGATAAGTGCTGGAGTCTTTTTATAGAAAATATGAATTTGCATATTCATAACATATGGAGTAGTGATCAAAGACTATGAAGCCAAAAAATGTGGGAAGATAATATAAATATGTTTGAAACAATTATTTTAATAGCATTTTGCATATTTCTGGATTTGAGAATGTTTGAGTTATTTGTCCACATATTCAATTTATGTTTTTTGTGTGTGATTTCTTTCTCTTTGTAACCAAATATTCACCTTTGTAGCTAATTTTGTAATTACTTATTTGTAATTTTGGTGTGGTGTTGTAAGAAAATCACTGGATCACATTTTTGGTTTGAACTTCAAGGTCAGTGCTTCAAACGCACCAGTGGCTCCTTGGAAACCCTGTACAGGGTCGCTATGAATTGGAACTGACTCGATGGTGGTTAACAAATAACAAATAACCAACTGGCTATCCTGATGGGTCTGGGAAAAAGAAGGTGGGACAAGACATTGGTAGGATGACACGATTCAGTTATGGATGTTAACAGAGTTCATTGTAATTGCAACAACTTAGCCTTAGTATAGTTATAAAAGGAGCCATCTCAGAAGCAGGAGGGGGGATCTCTCGCTGTCATCAAACAAGGGTCAGAAGTGGAGTGTCTCCTCTGGACACTGAGATCCCTGCTCATTGAAGCTCTTTGACCCAGATCCAGAAAGCTCTGACACCAGAGGAGTGACAGAGAAGTGGTAGCAATAGCAGAACTGAGAGCCAGAACAAGAGCCAGTATAGTGGGCTTCCCAGACATGGAGCAAGTAATGCTGAGTGACTTAGGGCAGGAGGAGAGCCAAGTGCCTTCTGGCTTTTATAACACTGGCTGGCAGAGAGGCCTGCCTATGGGCATAACTTAGGGGAGGCTGTCCTGACTGGAACAGATAAGCATTTCTAACCATGAATTGTAACCTGTGAACTTTCTTAATAAACTCCATAACTGTGTGCCTTGTCTCTGAGGTCTGAGTGAGCACTACAATTGATTATTGAGCCCAGCTGGGCACAGAGGATTATGGGAGGAATGGTTTGGTGTCACATCATTTTTGTAGATGTCGTTCAAATTATATCAAATTTATTCCTCAATCTTGAATCTGACCTTTGAAAACATTGTATTTGGAGGACGTGGAGGGAGGGGATAGTAGAGCACAGGGTAAGGGGCAGACAAATCATAGTTCTGGTGTTAGGGTTGGCAATACACAAGAAGTGTGAGGGGGTGGAAGAACAAGGTAGATAGGAGAGCACTGAGACAGGTTTGCATGGGCTACATGGGACAGGGGGAAATAGTGATGCATGTTCAAACTTGGAACAAATGGGCTCTGTGCTACAAGGATCTAGGAATAGTTTGAAGAAGGGAAATAATACTAAGATGCTTAACTGTCTTATGAATATTGGATTCCCTTGTTTACTATTGTATACTCTTGAATGGGATATAAAGGAATGCCAGGAAACATGATTGCAAAAAGCTTGTAAGCCCTTCTTTAGCCTATAACTGATCGGAATACCTACAAGGAGTTCTAGAACTTGGCCAGTAAAATAGGCTTCTTGCAGGGCCTTTGAAATGTATAGGACCTTAGGTGGAATCCTGAGCCCCATCCAGAAACTTCTGAGGTGGGACATTCCCACTTGAAAGGACAAGTTAGAGCAACAGAAGATACATCTTCAAAGACCGATCATCAGGAAAAACACAAAACAAAAATGGTAGTATGACTGACAAGTTGTTCTCTGGGGAGTCATCAAGGCAAGCAATCAAGTTCCTTCAGGACAAACACCCCTCTAAGACTGAAACTTAAAGGGGACACATGAATGGGTATGTAAGCTTGCTGATGATCACATTGGTCTACTGGTGAGTGGAAGAGGGAGAAAGGTAGCAATGAAGAAATGGACTGATTTCAACCATGGTCCATAGACTCCCGTTGACCTGGTGATCAGAGAGAGAACTGTAAGGGCTGGTTGGTCCAAAGTGTAGTGAGACCTGGGGATGCCTTAGCCTGTGGATAAGGACATAGCCACAGAGGGCTAGAGCTGAGAGTGAAGCATCCAGCTGATATGAAGTGAGGGGAGACACACAAGAACACCCAAATTTTCAGATACTACCCATTTGACCTGAATCCTGGTGTGGCGCTGTGGGTTAAGGCACCAGACTGCAAAGTTGTTTGAACTGTATGGTTTGCGGTTCAAGCTCATCAGCTGCTCCTCAGAATCTTTATACAGGGTCTCTATGGGTCGGAACTGACTCGATGGCACTTAGCAACAACATAACAACCCATTTGACCTAGCCTTAATGGCTTGATAATCAGAACTCGACTAGAGGAAGATAAAAAATAATTTTTGATAAAAGAAATGAGTGTAAATTGCTACAATTTGATGAACTTGACCTATACTATTGTATGTAGTAACTAAAAATACTAATAGAGAGGGAAGGAGTTTTCACATCAAGTGTCAATCCTATCCCCTTTGTATACAGGGTATACAAAAATGGGCAACTTAGCCACTTGTTGTTGTTGTTGTTGTTATGTGCCATCGAGTCGGTTCCGACCCATAGCGACCC
>NW_006408666.1:1368027-1369917 GCF_000296735.1 Chrysochloris asiatica | reverse complement strand
ATTTAAGCAATATGCTGTTGTTGTTGTTAAATATTATCGAGTCAGTTCCTACTCATAACGACCCTGTATACGATTTTGAAGCAGCTGCTGGTGAGTTTGAAGCTTGCAGTTCAAACTAGACTTGAGGTCAAATACTTATCCCATTCTAAAAGATTTAAAAGAAAAGACAGACATATTTCACTTTATAATTATTAAAGAAAAATCTTTGTATAATAAAAGTTGACTTCACCAAAGCCTATAGCAAATAATAGATTTGGAAAAAATGTGTTTGCAACTCAGACAGCAGAGGGAATGTTAATATCTAAATTTCATTAAGAAATCTTGCAAACTGATGAGAAAGGAACTCATAAACCATTAGAAAACAAATGAGAAAGAATATTAAGAGACAGATTTTTTTTTTGAGCACTTTGTGCACTAAGCCACAAAGCCAATGTTAGCAGCAAATAAAGCATCAGTATCATACCGACTCCAGTCTATGCTCACAATAAATTAGAAAATGATAATGGAATATCAAATACAATCCTTTTCACATGGAAACATGAAACACATTTCCAAGTGACTAATGGGTCAAAGAAATATTCATTATGGGAATGAATCAATTATTTATAATTGGGTAATAATGAAAATATCTTATATAAAATAATTGTAATAATCCTAAAAAAGAGCTTTAAATGTTAACATTATAATATAAAGGCAGAATGAATGATTTGAATGTTCACCTCAAGAAATTGTTTTTAAAAATATTCTGGGTCCAAAGAGGTCAGGAGAAAGAAAAAAATAAAGAACATAAATAAATTAATGAAAAAGAAAATAAAGATATAATAGAGATTAAAATGTTTACAAGTATAATGAATTATAAAAAATTGTTGGTTAATAAAATAGAAATCTCTAATGCAATTGAGCCAGACAAGAGAGAAAAGGCCTGGGCAAACAATATTAGGAACTAAAGAGGACACATTATTAGAGATGCAATGTAGATAATAAAAGAAAGTTATGAATGAATTGGTGTTATAAATTAAAAATTTTGAACAGTGGATGATTTTTCTCTATAAATGATATTTTTCTGGTATATTTATCAAATGTTCTAATTATATTTACAGCTTACCAAAAATGTGATTAAAGAAGAATTTGACATCAGAATTGACGTTTGATCATTAAATTCTTACCTAAGTAAATAATTGTCAACCCCCAAATGAACTGTTAGGTCCAATGATTTCACAGGGTCCTATTCTTGCAAAAACCAGAGAAGAGATTCATGTCTATTCTCATTCATACTGTTGCAGAGAATAGAACAGAAGGAAGACTTCCTAATTTATTTCATTAAGCTAATAAGAACTTTGGCAACAAAGTACAAACAGTAAAAATAAACATTATACAAAACATTTTCTCATGTATATAAATTTAAAAATTGTGAATAAATTAATAAACTGAAGTCATCACTTTATTATGTTTAAGATTGTTATCATTAACGTGGATATATCATGAGAATCCATGGTTGGTTTAACATGAGAGGAAAAATCCCCAAAACCTATAAACATTGTTGTAAGTGCCGATGAGTCAATTACAACCCATAGCGACCCTGTATAGGGTTTCCAAGGAGCAGCTGCTGAGCTTGAACCACCAACCTTGCAGTTCAAATTACTTTGCAGTCTGACGCATTAGCCCACAACGCCACACCAGGCCTCCATAAACATAGTTCACCACAATAACTAATCAAAGCTGAGGGCCTTTGTCTGTCTATACCTAATTACTTGTAAATAACAACAAAAAGCATTTGATAAAGTCTAGCACCCGTTCAAGATTTTCATACACACACGCTTGCATAAACACATTGTATAGAGAAAACAATCTTAACTTACAAATATTACGTAATTCAGCTGTATATATATA
>NW_006408666.1:1364115-1367927 GCF_000296735.1 Chrysochloris asiatica | reverse complement strand
TTTTGCAAGAAGGATATACTTGAGGAGCGATTTACATGAACAAACTATAATTGTGAGGTTATTGTTTTGATGAGGTATATATATTTTTAAACCATATACTTAAAAAGAAATGTTGGAGCTGCTCTCTTCAATGTCAGAAGCAAGGCAAAAATGCCCTATCTTTGAGACAAGTGCAGTAACAAAATAACAATAACAAAAACAACATAAAACAGACAACATTAGAAATCAATCTGACAAATGACATGCAAGACTGTTAAGGGGGAAGAAACACACTGTTCAATGATGGAAAGGAAGAAGGAGACAAGTTGTTGGACTGAAAGACATGTTTTCAAAAACTGTCAGTTATCTTCAAATCAGCATATAAATTTTTGCAGTTCTAATAAGAAATCTTACCAGCATATTTAGCAAAACTTTAAGTGTTAATCTATTATGTATTGAGAGAACACACAGCAAGAAAGAAACAAGACAATTTTGAAACAGAACAATGTAGAGGAATTTACCTCACCAGGTATAAAAAATTATTCTAAAGTGTTAGTAGACATAGTTATGAGTATATCGGCATGTTGTTGTTGTTAAGTGCCATTGAGTCGGTTCTGAGGAACAGATGGTGAGCTTGAATCACCTACCTTGCAGTTCAAACAGCTTTTCAGTCTGGCGCATTAACCCACAGTGCAACACCAGGACTCCAGCATATGGAAATCAAAAAGCAAATTTAGGAAAGGTGATGTTCTTGACCCTATTTACAGAAAGCATAAAATATTAAAAATATGTAGATGCAAAAATGTCTTGAAAGTATATAAATATTGATGGGAATGCTAAATATAAAAGTTTAAGATAACAGTTCCTTTTAATGAGGAAAAGAGGAAAAGAGGAATGCATTTACAGAGGCTACAGCAGTAATTATAATGTTTTATTTATTTTAAGAAAGCATATAAGGCAAAGTCTCCCAATTTTCTTAATTCGTCATGCCCTGTTTTCTCGGTAATTTTTTCATGATCAAAATAAATATCTGAAAGTTCTATTTATTAAGTAATTCAAAAGGCTTAGTAGTAGTATCTGAAAGGTGCCTGACAGATGCCATTGTGTCTCCCTCAAAAATGTAAAATATCCCAGGTGATCCATGAGTTCACTAAGGTACCCCAGGGCAATTCAATGCAGTTTGAGAACTACAGATTTAAAGCAAGTCTTCTAACAGTTGGGATTCCACTCAATTGATTGCTTTGTTGAATGTGTTTCCTCTCTCCTTTTATGAATGATGGGCGTCCCCAGACACCAGGATAGGTGCTTACATGTAGTAGTTCTTTCTCTCTTTACAACTGGGGGTTTCCAGTTGTCATCAAATTGACCCCAACTTACAGCATCTGTAGGTGTATCAGAGTAGAACTGTGCTTGCTACCCAGGGTTTACAGTGGTTGATTTTGGGGGGAAGCAAATCGCCAGGTCTTTCTTCTAAAGTGCATCTGGGTGGATTTGAATCTTTTAGTTACTAGTCAAATATATTACTGATGTATTCCACCCAGGGATTCCTAGTGTAGGGTAACATTCAAAAAACAATCAAGTTGGTTCTAACTCAGTGATCTCATAGGACAGAACAGAACTGTCCCATAGGGTTTCCAAGACTACAGGGTTGCTATGAGTTGGAACCAATTCAGTGGCATTTAATAATAAAAATGACAGTCTTTATTGAAGCAGATTGCTTCATGATTTTCTTTCATGCACCTGGTGGGTTCGAACTGTTGACCTTTAAGTCAACAGACTTAATGACTGTGAACTTAAAGAGTTAACAGCTAAACAACGGCTCAACTAGGATCCCTCAATAAAGGATTGTTGTTAAGTGCTGTTGAGTTGGTTCCTACTCACAGCAACCCATATAGGGTTTGTAGGAGTGTGGTGGCTCCATACTATAAGCAATGAACTACAAACTAGAAGGTTCACAGTTTGAGCCTGCCAGCTGCTCTGCAGAAGAAAAATGAGGCTTCCTGATCCCACCAAGATTGAAATCCTAAACAGCATTGCTGTGAGTCCAAACCAATTCGACGACGCTAACAAGAAGTTTATAAGGAGCAGCTGGTGGGTTTGAAGCTCCAACCTTACCGTTAACAGTCTAGCGCTTATCCTACAGCACCACACCAGGACTCCTCAATAGAGGACTGTTGTTATTGGTAAATGTCATCTATTTGATGCCAACTTATAGTGACCCTGTATAACATTTCTGAGAAGCAGCTGGTGGGTTTGAACCTATGTCCTTGTGGCTAAAAGTTCAGTGCTTATCCTACAGAGCCACACCAGGACTCCCAGTAGAGTATTCTCTATATTTCCTGTTGACAAACAGGAAACTGGGCTCTGTCATAGAGTTAAGTTCACCTAGCTGACAAAAGACCGTGGTGTCAAGTGTTCATGCGCTGGACCTCTACTGAACACCTGTGAAGCCCACTCCAAACCAGTAGGTGGAGAGCAGGGTTATAGACTGCACTCACATAGGTGGTCTAAGGGCAAATGGACAAGCAGTGCCTGCTCTGGCAAGGACGGAGCAGGCGGAAAACACACAGAAGTTGGGAGGAAGACCTGGGGTGAGTGGGAAAGGAGGCTTAAAAGAAAAATAGATGTTTGCTTATGGGAACCTAATAAATAAGAGAAGCACAGAGGTAAGAAACAGTGTGGTCCTTTAAAATACAATCAGTTGATTATGCTATGATGGTCAAGTTAAAAACTACTCAAATTGTTAATAAGAACTGTACTCTCCTCAGAGAAACTGTTAGAGATTTTGACAGTTCAGTGGCCACTTTCATTTTTCCTATCAAATTTTCCCATTCTTTTTTCCCCTTTCCAAGTCAACAAAATGGGCTTGCACACAAATATTTAAAAAACAATATGGTGGTGCTGTGGACTAGGCATAGGGCTGCTAATCAGAAGGTCAGTGGTTCAAATCCACCAACTATTCCAGGGGAGAAAGATGAGGCTGTCTGCTCCTATAAATATTTACAATCTCAGAAACCCTGTATAGGGCCCTTGAGTCTGAATTGAGCTGATGGCAGTGTGTTTGATTTACAGTCTAAGAAACCCTGTATAGGGTCCCAGCGTCTGAATCGAACTATTGGCGGTATGTTCGAGTTTTCAATTCCAGAGTTAAGGAGTTCTGGGAACGTAGTGATTACGAGGCAGGCTGTTAACCACATGTCAGCAGTTCAAAACTACCAGTCATTCTGTGGGAGAAAGATGAGGCTTTCTGCTCCCGTAAAGACTTAAAGTCTTGGAAACACTATACAGGGCCGCTGTGAGTTGGAAACGACTCCATGGCACACACCACCACACCACCAGTTTACTCATTGTAATATTTCCCAAAGCCATTTTGTGACCTAATCTACAGGAAATGACATTTACTTATAATTTTTAAAATCTGGATAGTTTGGGTTCGCAAGTAAAAAGCATAAAAAAGATTAGCAAAATGAAAGATCAAATAACTACTCAAGAGGTCAAGTTGCATCAATGTTGACAATCAGAGTTAAAAAAAAGTCTGTCCTAACAGCAAGTTACCACCACTCATCTGTCAGTTTGTCATACTGTGGTGGCTTGTGAGTTACTGTGATTCTGGAAGCTATGCCACTAGTATTTCTAGTATTTTAAATACCATCAGAGTCACCCAAGGTGGACAGGTTTCAGATGAGCTTCCAGACGAAGACAGACTAGGAAGAAGGAGTGATGAACTACTGAATGGTTTAAAATTAAGAAAGGTGTGAAACAAGGTTGTATTCTTTCACCATACTTATTCACACTGTATGCTGAGCAAAGAATACGAGAAGCTGGGTTATATG
>NW_006408666.1:1353357-1363372 GCF_000296735.1 Chrysochloris asiatica | reverse complement strand
ATGGCACCTAACAACAACAACAAAGGCAAATTATGAGAGTGTGTTCCCACCATGCATCTTTAGAGGACAGCTGGAGATAGACAAGTTATCAGACAAAGTAAAGATCACAGGGAAATGGTGAGGAGTTTGTCATAACTCAGATCTGCTCTTCAGCCCTGGGCTGAATTTAATGTTAATCTTGATAGAAGCATATCTGTAGTGGACAGATAAGAAGAGGACTGTACTAAGGATTTATTGAGCATGAGGTAAAAAATCCATTTTTGTAGAACGCCATTTTTCTTCTTCAATAAATGATTATGAGAAGGGTAAAAGAAAAGCTTGAAATTGGTGTCAAGATCTTTATTCCATCCATTTGGGATTAGTTGGAAGATAAACATGTCTGTTTATAATGTATCACTTGTGATGAAGTTGGAAAAATAGAGAGGAGAAAGTTGTCATGCTGGCAGAGATTTGTGAGTATTTAGCTAAATTGGTTACAATAAAGTTTGTCAAATAGTAATGGACTATCTCAATGAATTTTTATTGACTACTTTGGTACACAGCAGAGTAGTCTTTTAACCAATTTTATGAGAAAATAAAATGTTACAAAATGAGAATGTATCACTCCTCTAAGCTTAAGATTTTCAGGTAATGGAATTTTTCTCATTTGTTAACAAACCTTATGATACACTAGAACATTGACCTTTGTCAGATTTGGAAGTTTGTATTACATTGCAGTAGTGCAATTAGGCAGATGGACTCTTTCTCTACTCAGGGACACACATTTTTTTCTTTTAAAGATAGAGACTTCAATACAACTTTTAACAATTTTACATTTTTCTACCATGCACTGGGTTGAATCAAGATGTGTATTTTGAGGACAGAATGGCTACTATAGTGAAATTTTCTCCTCTACATCGTCATTTGTTATCCCCACTAGGTGCAGACTTTTGGTTTTAGTTGGGATGTTCTGTGCCTATCTCGTTACTTAGTGGAGTTCCTAGATGGTAATCTAACTAAAAGATTGGAGATTCAAATCCAAAGGCACCTTCGAAGAAAGGACTGGAAATCCACTGAAAAATCAACAATCAGAAACCCTGTGGAGCACAGCTCTACTCTGATACACAAGAGATTGCTATAACTCCACTCAGTCACAACTGCTTTCTTCACTTGGCACGTGTTAACAGTTGCCTGCCTCACTGTGCATTCTGCTTCTCTAAGCTTCTAAAAAGGGAGTTACAGCAGAAGAGTTATAACTGTAGTGGAGAATATGTATGCATGGTTTTGTGCAGTCTTGATGCCAGGCTATAACTTTGATAACATTTCCCACTCACCTGAAATATTCCAATTTATGGTGTATCAAATTCCCCAGAGAGCTGGTGTGGTGCTGTAGGATCAGTGGTGGACTGCAGATCACAAGTTTGGCAGTTCAAACCCTCCAGCTCCTTGGAAACTCTAGATATGATCGCTATGAGTCAGAAGTGACTCGATGGCCGTTAACAATAACAATATACCAGATATGTGACTTTCTAAATGAGTAGTCTTCACTTAGGTTACTCTGTAGTGAAGAGAATTACCTCCTTTTTTTTATATTCCACATTTTCTCTTTGTAAGGCTTGTGGTTTGGGATTAATTCAAGATGAAATCCATCAATCTGTTGAAAACTCTACCACAGGATTTACTTTTCTCTCCTCTTATCTCTTAATAGGGCTCATGGCGGCAAAACAAGGGAAGGAGCATTACTGGCTTTGTCACCCAACTCTCTTACAAGTAGGGTAGCCTGGTTGTGTTCCCAGCTGCCATCTTTCTATTGACGGATAGCTGTTAAAACACAAGTGAACCCAGTCAATCTGCCCAAGATGTATGGGGTGTCAGGGAGGGACGTCTAGGGTCCTTCCTCTTGCCTGAATGTTACATCTGCACACCCACTCTGTTTCCCATATTCCTAGTGACACTGTGATTGTTGAAGAGACTTTTGTTCTCACACTTTGTCTGGGGCATTGTATTCCAGTCTCTGTTTTTGTTTTTTTTTTGTTTTTTTTTTCACATCCCAGATTCCCAGGGGCTTATTACTTCCTGCTTTTTTGTTCCAGAAAATGAAAGGAAACATCAGAACCCTCAAATGCCTTGACTTTCTTCTTGGTCTCCTTTCACTTTACAGCCTGTACTCTAGTGGTACTGAAGGGTCAGCACTGGATTGTGAATCACAATGTTGGCAGTTCAAACCCACCAGTTGCCTCACAGAAACCCTTATAGTTGCTATGAACCAGAACCAACTCAATGGCACACAAAAACAACAACAGCATAAGGAACTTGTGGGAGTGAAGCAGTTATAATGGTAGATGTTGTTGTTGTGTGTCGTCAAGTTGGTTCCAACTCATAGCAACCCCGTGTGGTGTTTCTGGAGCTGTAAATCTTTGTAGGAGCAGAGAGCTTCATCTTTATCCCATGGCTCAGCTAGTGGGCTCAAACCATCAACCTTGTGGTTTGCAGTCCGATGCTTATGCTATAGCACCACCAGGCTCCCATATAAGACTAGATTTACCAGAACAACTACATCTTCAAAACTCTACCTCACCCTTAAATTCTCAGAAGCAGGAGTCTTTGGGGTACAAATGACCAATGCACTTGGCTGCTAGTTGGAAGCTTGAAAGGTTTAGTCTACCTAGAGCTGCCTTAGAAGGAACTCTGGTAGCATAGTGGTTATGAATTGGGCTGCAAACCTCAGGGTCAGAAGTTCGAAACTACCAGTGGTTCCATGGGAGAAAGATGAGGCTTTCTGCTCCCATAAAGATTTACAGCCTCGGAAAATGAGGTACATGGTTGATATGAGTCAGAACCAACTCCACAGCACATAACAACAGAGCTGCCTCAAACAAAGAGCAAGACAATTTACTTCTAGAAAAACTGCCATTGAAAACCTTAAGGAACTCAATTCTACTGTGACATATACGGTCTGACCATGATGGACTTGGCTCCATGGTTACTGGTCTTTTTCTTTTTTTCTTTATTTTAAGTCTCAGAAACTGGGAATGTCCATTCATTGGTCATTGGTAATCTTCGTCTTCCTATGAGCAAATAGTGAACAGGAGAAGAGAATAGCACACAATATTGTGGTTGTTGTTCAGTGCCATGGAGTTGGTTCTGACACACAGTGACCCTGTATATATAAGGTTTCTGAGGAGTGTCTGTTGAGGTTGAACTACTGGCCTTGTGATTCAAACCGATCTTGCAGTCCAGAGCATTAACCCACAGCACCACACATAGCATAGTAGACAATGATGTGAAGAGGAAAAACACTCAGTTCAAACCCTAGCTCTGTCACCTCTTAACCATATTGATCATCTTTAGTAATCTATCTTGCTTGTCTGTTCTTCACTGTCCTCATCTGTGAAATGTGTAGAGTAATGGTCCCTGCCTTGTAGGATGGTTGTGGAGATTAAGTACTATTTTAAACACACGACTTCTTAAAGAGAGTAACTGATGAATGATAAGCTTTCTGTAATTCTCAGCACTTATAATTAACCACTTTCATTAATAGCTCTCATATCATTCCACCATGCACCACTGCTTTTTTAGCACATTATACCAACTCTTTAGCAGTTCAATTAGTTTGTTAAAAGGTCATTAGCAAACCCCAGCACGGACTCCTAAGTAGTGCTACAATGCAGTACAGATTAGGAGTGTAAAGTGCACAGGCTCCTCCCAGCATGCACCACTGGTCTGGAGGGCATTAGCATAAGTTCCTGATCACAGTGGTTTTTAACCACAAAACTGTTGATGGACAGTCTAGAAATCCCCAAAGTTCTGTGATGAGTATATACTTTTTTGACAATTATCCAAATGATGATTTGAAATTTGCCAGACAATGTGGTATTGTGGTTAGAACTACGAAGATTTAAGTAAGAACATATTAACAGGATTTCAACATATTAACAAGAACATAAGTGCAATTTAGGGATGAAGTTAAATGTATACCTATGTCCACATAGTAAGTATTCATTCTCTTAAATTATTTTGCCAATGATTCATTTGAAACCAAGGGATAAATTATTATAAGGAAACACATTGTAAACACATCCTTTCTAATATCAAAATTCCTATAAAGAACCTTGTTGTTATTGTTAAGTACCATGGAGTTGGTTCTGACTCATAGTGACTCTGCACAGGGTTTCTGAGGCTGTAAATCTTTACAAGACCAGAATGCCTCATCTTTCTTCCACGGAACTGCTGGTAGTTTTGAACTGCTGACCTTGTGGTTGACAGCCTGACTTGTAACCATTATGCTACCAGAGCTCCTTATAAAGATCATTAGAACTGAAAATTCCCATAAAAAACAGTAGAACTAATATTCCCATAAAGAATTTTAGAGCAAGAATTCATACAAAGAATACTTGAATGGAAAATTCACACAAAGAACATAAAACTGAAAGCCAGATTGTGTTAGACCAGTAAGTTTATTAGGCTAAATAGTATGTCTTCATACAGGCATCAAAGTCTTAAATAAATATTATTGTTAAGCCTTGTAATCTGTCAGTTTCTAAGGTAAGGAGTCCTGGTGTGGCGTTGTGGGTTAATGAGCTGAACTGCAAGGTCGGATTGAGCCTCAAGTTCAGCAGTTCAAACTTACCAGCCACTCCTCAGAAATTTATATAGGGTTGCTATGAGTCGGAACTGATTCAATGGCATCTAACAACAAACAATGTAAGAATAGATCCCACTCTTGTCTAACTGTCTTTAATAACTCTGGTGTTTTGCTAAATAGTTGTGTTTTTTGGTTTTTTAAAAAATTTATGTTAAATTTGTACTTTATATATGAAATCAAAATGTCCCTTTAAAATTATTTTACTCCCATAAACAGAAATAACATTTTATAAAAATGTCCAAAAGTGATCTTCCCATATATACATTTCTTTGAATAAAATTTTTTTTGCCTGTTTTTCTCCTTTTCCTACCTGCCCTTCTCCAGAGAACTCCTGTTAACACAATATTTACCTCACCATGTGTCTTAGTATGTGCACCCACATTAGCACATTTATAGATTTCTTAAGGGTAATATTCCCCTGACCCCATCTTGCTTTTCTCACTGATAGTCTATTGGTTATGAATTGGGCTGCTAACCTTGAGGTCAGCAGTTCTGCAGGAGAAAGATGAGGCTTTCTTCTCCCATAAAGATTTACAGCCTCAGAAACCCTATGCAGGGTCCCTATGAGTCGGAACCAACTCCATGGCACTTTACAACATCAGCGTCCCTTGAAGTCAAGTGGTATAGTGATCATTTCTAAGTGCTGCCTAGTGTTCACAGTGTGACTAGACTATAATTTATCCAGCCATAGCATATTGAAAGACATTTACTTAGTTTTTGTGGTGTTGCCTTTATCAACAATTTATTATTGTTGTGCCATTGAGTAGGTTTTAACTCATAGCCACCCTTTATAGAGCTTCGGAGGTGGGTTTGAACTGACAACTTTGTGATTTTCAATTGTGTGCTGATCTTACAGTGCAACTGTAAAACCGCCATGTAATACATTTTGGGGGAACGCAGTGGCTTCATAGATAAGCACTGGACTTCGAACCACAAGGTCAGAGGTTTGAGCCTTCCAGCTGTCCTGCGGGATTAAAGCCTTGGAAATCCTATACAGGGTTGCTATGAATCAGAAGTGACTAGACATCACTGAACAACAACAACGTAACACAGTTGGAGTCCTGGTATGGTACTGTAAGATACACACTGGACTGCTAACCAAAAGATGGTGGTTCAAACCCACCAGCAGCTCTTCAAAAGCCCTATACTCTGTCTCTATGATTTGAAATCAACTTAACAGCACTTAACAATAATCACATAATGCATTTGTCATAGCAACAACTCAGAGAGGAAGTATTATTTTTCATTTTACAGATATGGAAACTACAACTAAGAAAAGCAAATTAATATCCAAAATCATCATTTGTTGTTGTTAAGTGCCGTTGAGTCGGTTCCGACCCATAGCGACCCTGTACAGGGTTTCCGAGGGTGTACATCTTTACGGGAGTAGAAAGCCTCATCTTTCTCCCGCGGAGCGGCTGGTAGTTTCGAACTGCTGACCTTAAGGTTCACAGCCCAATTCGTAACCACTACGCTATATCAGTAACTAATTTGCTGACTCGAATCTCCTGCTTTCTAGGAAACCACATGATGCTATATTTTTTTTATTGTAGCTTCTTAAAATGTTGAGGCTATTAAATGAAAAAAATATAAAAAAATGTTTATTTTCAAGGCAATTAATAGGTCATGTACTTGGCAATGGAGACTAAATAGAACTTTAAAATTTTTAGAAATACTACACTTATTTATATCAATGAGACTTTTTAAAATTTCATGGTTTCTTTCAAATTTAGACCTACTGGAGAAATTATGACAAATTAGAGTACAAAGAAGTACTTTCAATTTGAGGTACTTCAAATGGCCTAGTAAAATTTAATAGACATAACAGATTTCTGTATTTTGGATCGATTTATTTGCTTGCAAGGAACTACCCCTCACTCTGACAATTACATATTAAATCCTCTTGAAACTCATCAAAGAAAAACTAACATAGACAGGACTTGGGAGACGTTGATTCCTGAGAAACCAAAGCACTCATGAGCTCCATGTTTATACTGTTTGTTTGTTTGTTTTCTCTCATGAAGCCATTTGCCAATTTTCTCTAAAGAAAAATAGAATCTGAGAAGAAACTGGTAGTCTTCCCTGTGAAAAGATACAGACGTCAGAATTTAGAGCTGCTTCGTGGACTCTGATTTGAGAGTAAAATCCTGGAGATGAGGAATTGATCATTAGTGTGGTGCCATAGGGTAAAATTTGACCTCAATGTTAGGTTGAACCACAAGGTGGGCAGTTCAAACCCACCAGCCACTCCTCGGAAACCCTATGCAGGGTTGCTGGGATTCAAAGACACTTAACAACAACTCTGAACACATTTCTCTCAAGTCATTGAGCTGCTTCCTAAACTAAACGTGTTTAGGGTATGATCACAAAAGCCTAGCAAAGAGCAAGCTTCTGAAGACCAAACAGAAGAGCAGAGATTTCTTCACATTGCTGGGGAGACAGTGTTTGGAATTTAATCCCTGACAAGGTGAAGTGACTTTGGAATGCCCCAAAGTGTCAGGTACTAGGAACAAAGATCACAAATTAATAGTAACAATTACATCCCAGGAGAAAAACCATGGTTTAGGAACAATCACAAAACTAAATTATATAAACTCCAAATGCTTAAATCAACCATCAACTGATTAAAGTGGTCTGAAGCCTCTATATACTGCCAAGAACACATAACCCTTGTCAGAGAAAGATAACATCATCCTGTGTTTCAGGTGGTTGCTGGGAGGGCGTGCAGGAGTGTACCTGCCACTCTGCTAGGCTGGTGGGGCTGCCTGAGGCTGGGAAGAAGGAACTTCTAGTTGTTCCTGTGCAGTTAGACTACAAAGGAGTACTTCCCATTGAAATAGACAGATTCCCTGCTGAAGATTAGCCCTGTGCCTAGTTCCTAGCTCCCTCCCTTTCTTCTCTGTGCTTTTTAGGGTCCCTGGTGTTCTCACCTGCCTTCCTGATTTTTTGCCCTGTTTAGATCTGGCTGGCATCCTGCCCACCTCATCTTATACCAGTTTGTTCATGCAGCATTTCTGCCTTCAAGCATGATTTCTAAGAGCTTGCCTTCTGTGTTCCTCACTTGGTGCTTGCTGCATTCCAACATGATCTTGCAATACTGGGCTATCTGACAGGGCATAGATGATCTGTAAAATTTGTATCTCCATGATTTTTGTTCTATCTCATCTCCCATTCTGTGCTCAGTTCAATTTTTCAGACTCCCATCTGATGCTCAGGGGGGTAGGGTAGTGGATACGAGTTGGGCTGCTAATCTCATGGTCAGCAGTTCAAAACTACTAGCAGTTCCACAGAGAAAGATGAGGCTTTCTGCTCCCATAAAGATTTATAGCCTCAGAAATCCTATACAGGGTCTCTATGAGTCAGAACTGACGTCATAGCACAAAACACCTACCCCCCCCCCACACCATTATCTGCTTCACTTAGTCTCTTGAGTATTTGTTGTAGGAGATGTTATGAAGTGTCTATCTAAGCTGCCATCTTGAGGTTCCATTGACACGGATGAATTTTAAATGCATATTGCTAAGCAAAAGTCTACATACTATATCTTTCCAATTATATGAAATTCTAGAAAGCTATAAAGATGTGGATTCCTGGTGTGGTGCTGTACGTTAATGCACCAGACTGCAAAGTCATTTGAACTTCAAGGTTGACAGTTCAAGTTCACCAGTGGCTCCTTGAAAACCCTATACAGGGTTGTTATGGGTCAGAACCAATTCAACAGCACTTAACAACAACATAGAGATGATACAATGACTAGTAGTTACTAGGAACTGTGGAGAGGAGGATAGAATGAAAGAGGAAGCATAGAACATTTACTTGAGTTGTACAACTATTCTGAATAATACTATAATCATAGATACATGAAATAAATGAGCAAAAGATCTGTTTAATTAATAGAAAAAATATAATTAACAGGCTTTAACACAATCCTCAAAAATAGAAGTAAAAAAATTACCATCCCCAGGAATAAAAAAAAAGGTAAGATTACTATATATTCTCTATATTTAAAATAAAATAATAGAAGATTATGTTTATGCCAATGAATTTAATAATGTACATGAAACATACTGATTCCTTGAAAAATGCAAACTAAGACAGCTTGCTCAAGAAGTAATTGCTATTTCCTTAGGTACCATCCGGTTAGTTTCATAAGAGTTTCAAGTCCTTTGCATATTCAATGAAACATAGTTAAATAGAAACTTTTCTGGAATTTTCTGTTTTTATTCAAAATCCATTTGGCATCAATAGTGATACACCCCATTTCTGGCAGTTCCCTGTCAATGTACTGTTAGAACCATTTTGAATTAACGTCTGGAAAAATGTACTTGTGTGTGACATTTATGATATCATTATTGTTTCTACATCTTGTTGGACCACTGTTCTTTTAAATGGGCACGATTATTCATTTCTTCCAGTCAGTTGAACCAATAGCTGTCTTCCAAATCTGGCATGGACGAGTGAGCACTTCCAGAGAGAGATCCATTTGTTGAAACATTTTCTGTTGGTATTCTGTCAGTTCCTGGAGTCTTGTTTTTTTCCAATGTCTTCAGTGCAGCTTGATCTTCTTCTTTCGGTATCATTGCTTTTTAAATTATATACTACCTCCTGAAATAGTTGAGCATCAATCAATTAATTTTGGTAAAAAAGCATTCCTATCATCTTCTTTGCTCTTCAGAAGGTTTTCAGTGACTGAAGTGACTTCAAGGTGCATTGAAGGAATTGGCAAAGAACAAGGTACCAGGAATTGATGGAATCAAAATTGAAATCTTTCAAGAAAGTTAGGTGGCACAGGAGACACTCACTCATCTCTGCCAAGAAATTTGGATGACAACTATCTGTGCGACTGATTGGAAGAGATCCATATTTGTGCCCATTCCAAAGAGAGGTGACCCAACGGAATGCGGAAATCATCGGACAATCTCTTTGATATCTCAAGCAAGCAAAGTTTTGCTCAAGGTAATACAGAAACGGCTACAGTCATACATTGACAGAGAACTTCCAGAGGTTCAAGCTGGATTCAGAAGAGGACATGGAACGAGGGATATCATTGCTGATGTCCGATGGATCTTGGCTGAAAGCAGAGAATATCAGAAAGTTATTTATCTGTGGTTTATTAACTACACAAAGGCTTTTGATTGTGTGGATCATGACAAGCTATGGACAACACTGAGAAGTATGAGTATTCCAGAACACTTAATTGTGCTCATAAGGAATCTGTACCTGGACCAAGAAGCAGTTGTTCGAACAGAGCATGGGAACAGTGAATGGTTTAAAATTTAAAAAGGTATGCGACAAGGTTGTATTATTTCACCATATTTATTCAACCTGTGTGCTGAGCAAATCATCTGAGAAGCTGGGTTCTATGAAGAAAAACGTGGCATCAGGATTGGA
>NW_006408666.1:1350642-1352072 GCF_000296735.1 Chrysochloris asiatica | reverse complement strand
AAAGACTTTATTGTGAATTGAGTGATAGTTTACATGGGAAAACCTTGGTTTTGCACTCAACCTATTGTATTTTGTTTCATTGCAATGATTATAATTCCCTCCATGCATCGTCAGTTAAGAGTATTTGCTTTTATTCCCTCTGTTTTTTTTTTTTTGTTGTTGTTGTTTGTTTGTTTGTTTGTTTTAATGTACACAAAAATGCGCAGTTTTTTATGTCTTTTGAATGACTTTTTACATTCTTCATGTGTGATATATTTGATGTCATCTCATAACTTATCTGGTCTTGGGTCATTAGTGTTCAATGAACAAAAACTGTCGCTGAGCTGGTCTCTAAACTCTGGTGGAACATACTCAAAGACTTACTGGCTTTCATGGTTTTATTTTAATTTTCTTTAGCTTCCATTTGAATTTACGTATGAGCATTTGATGGTGTGTTTCACAGTGATCTCTGGTCTTGTTCTGACTGTTGATAGTGAACTTCTTTATTATCTTGTCCCACAGAGGGAGTTGATTTGATTCCTGTGGATTCCATGAGGTGAGGTCCATATTTTAGAGTTGCTTTTCATGTTGTTGAAAAAGATATTTGAAATTAATTAGGCATTGGTCTTGCAAAATTTGATCATGTGATCTACAACATTTTGTATTACCTAGGCCATATTTCCAAACTTGGTTCTTTTTATAGAAGAATTCATAATTGAGGTCATCTGGGCTTGGAATTTTCTCTGCAGGATGGTCTTAAAGTACAAATGTCATTGATGCAATATATATATAAAACCTTCTTTTTAGGTGCCATCCAGTCAGTACTGACTCATAGTGACCATATATGTAACAGAACAAAACACTGTCCAGTCCTGCACTAACATCACAATCATTGCTACACTTGAGCTTATTGCTACTACCACTGTGCCAATCCATCTTGCCAGTTTATACATATTAAAACAATCAAATATATAAAGGGGGCTTTAAAAAGTTCATGGAAACATGAAATAAAAGATAATGTAAGTTTTTAAATCCCTTTTATATAAGGGTAGCCTTTTGTATATTAAAAGGTGCACTGGTTTCACTGTAGGATAAACACTGGACTACTAATCTCAGGATTGGCTGTTTAAACACACCATCCTCAGAGAGAGAAAGATGAAGTTTTCTGTTCCTATAGACTTACAGCCTGAAAAACCCTATATAGAGTTGGACTTGATTAAATGCCATGGGTTTTGAGCGTATATATTAAAACAATTAATGAAGTTTAAAATCATCCCACACAGAAAATTCCAGCTCCAGATAGCCTTATCAATTAATTCTACTAATCATTTTTAAAAGCTGTATCAATTTTAGACTAACTCAGGATATAAAGGAAAAGGAATACTTACCAACTCATAATATGTGTCCACCATTACCCTAATATCAAAATAAGACAAAAAAATTAGAAAAAA
>NW_006408666.1:1347046-1350278 GCF_000296735.1 Chrysochloris asiatica | reverse complement strand
ATGTCTACAAAATATCAGTAGCTAACATCTGAATTAATTATGAAAGGCTGAATACTTTCCTTTTAAGATCAGATTCAAGACAAGACTATCTGTTCTTACTATTCTATTGATCATTATGATTAATTCACTAAGAAAAAGAAAATAATGTATCCAACTTGAAGAAAAATACACTGCTTCTCCATATGTAATTTTGTATGCAGAATATTTAAAATGGAAAATATGAAAAATACTATTAGAACCAATAAGTGAGTTTAGGAAAGTTGTAGGTTACAAATCAATGCACAAAAAATGCATTTTATTTATCTCTACTGCTGTTGTTGCTGTGTCAGTTCTGACTTCTAGTGACCCTGTATAGAGGTTTTTAGGCTATAGATCTTTGCAGGAGCAGAAAGCCTCATCTTTCTTCTTCAGAATGGCTGCTTTTCTCAAACTGCCAATCAGTGTACATAGTCCAGTGCTTACCCTATACAGCCACCATGTTCCCTTATATATACTAGCAAAGAGCAAATCATAAATTAGAAATGTTACATATAATATACAATAACATAAAAGTATATAAAGCTTGGGGTAAAGCTGATCAAAATACACACGACTTGGATGGTTAAGGCTGTATGTCAACTTGGCTGGGCCCTGATTCTCAGTGATTTGACAGTTTTGGTAGAGTTATGTAATGCTGTACTCATCCTCCAGGATGAGATATGATAGGGTTTAGTGGTATCCACACCTTCATTTGCTAATGAGGCACAACTCAAAATGATAAGAAACAGCCACAAACATCCATTAAGAATCAGAATGCAAACTATGTGCAATTTGAATCTAGAAATATTTAACAGCATCAAAAATGAAATGAAAAACATAAAGATCAATATCCTAGGCATTAGTGAATTGAAATGAGTTGGTATTTGTAAATTTAAGTGAAATAATCACATAATGTACTATGCCAGATGTGACAAATTGAAGAGCAAAATGGCATCACATTCATAGTCAAGAGGACATTTCAAGAACTACTTTGATATACAATATTGTCTGTGATAGGATAATATCTATACACCTACAAGGATATTAGTTGTACAATTGATACAACTATTATTTGAATTTATATACCGAACACTAGAGTCAATGATGATGAAATTGAAGAAATCTAACAATGTCTCCAGTCGACAATTAATCAAGCCTACAATCAAGATGTCTTGATAATTACTGGTGATTAGAATGCTAAACTTGGTGATAAAAGTGCTTCTGGAGATTGCATGATAGAATTTTATAAGACCAATAATTTCTTTAGTGAAAATACCTTTTATCAACAAGATAAAAGGCAACTATACACATGGACTTCACCAGATGTAATACACAGTAATCGAATCGAATACATCTGTGGGAAGAGATGATGGAGAAGTTCAGCATCATTAGCCAAAACAAGGCCCGGTGCCTACTGTGGAAAAGACCATCAATTACTCATACACAAATTCAGGCTGAAGCTGAATAAAATTAAAAGCAAGTGCTAAGTGCCATATAGTAGGTTCTGACCCATAGTGACCCTGTATAGGGTTTTCAAGGAGCAGCTGTTGAGTTTCAACCACTAATTTTGTGGTTCAAACTGACTTTGCAGTCCAGCATATTAGCCCATAGTGCTACACCAGGACTCCATATATCCCACTTGAATTTGTCTGTCTTAAGAACAGATTTGAAACAGAGGAGTTGTGGAATGATAGCATACATGAAGAAAGTAAAAGGTCATTAAAAATATATGAAAGAAAGAAAAGACCAAAATGGATACTAGAAGGAGCTCTAAAACTTGCTCTTTCACATAGATAAGCTAAAGCAACTGAAAGAAATGATGATGTAAAAGACCTGAACAAAAGAAAGAAGGAAGGGGAGAAATAAAGAAAGAAAGAACGAAAGACAAGGGGAAAGGAAAAAGAATAGATGGAAAAATGTATCAAGCTAATGGCAATTGCAAAAATGACGTGAGTGGCAATATTAATTTCTCATACAGTGTAATTGAAGGCAAAAACAACAACAACAACAACAACAAAACCAGGATAAGGCACAAGGAATCAAACCGTAAACCCCACTGTTATCAAGTTGATCATGACTCAACTTGTTTAGGGTTTCTGAGTTAGTAAATCTGTATGGGATAAGAAAGCCTTCGTTTTCTCCTAGAGTGCTAGTGGGTTTGGCCAGCTGACCTCAAGGTTAGCAGTCCAGTGTTTGTCCTACAATATTATCTGGGATCATTGCAAGAGTCAAAAAAGTATATCATACAATGATATAAAGGATTATTGAAATAGGGGCATCATAATAAATACCCATGCTCTCAATGAAAGAGAATAAAAATGCACCAATCTAACTAATAGAATTGGTGGAGAAATAGACAGTTCTACAATAACAGGAGACTTTAACTATCCACTTTTGGTAAAGGACAGATGACCAGAAAGAAACTCAACAATGACACAGAAAACCTAAACAACACAGGCAACTTAACCGCATATACATATATAGAACACTTCTCCCAATAGCAGCACAGTATACATTATTTTCCAGGGCACATGAAATGATCTTCAGAAGAGTCAACATTTTAGGCCAGAATAAGTCTCAATTAATTTTAAAACATAGAACACTACAAGGCATCTTCTCAGATCACAATGCTATAAAATTAGAAACAAGAATAGAAATATCAAGGAAAATCAAATAATTGAAAATTGAATGATACCCTGCTTAAAAACTTCTGGATAATAGAATAAATTAAAAAAATAAAAATAAAAAATCACTGCTTGAATCAAACGAGAATGAAAACACATCATACAAAAATCTTTGGGACACAGTGAAAGTGGTGCTGAGAGGACAATTTACTGCGGTACATGTGCACATCCCAAAAGAAGAAAGAATCGAAATTAACACATTAACACAGCATCTCCAGCAACTAGAAACAGACCAACAGAGGGAACCTACAATCACTAAAACAAAGGAAATAATAAAGATCAGAGCAGAAATAAATAACATAGAAAACAGAAAAACTATAGAAAGAATCAACAGGACAAGAAGCTGGTTCTTTGAAAGAATCAATAAAATTGACAAACTATTGGCAAAACTAACAAAAGAAAAGCAGGAGAAGACAAAAATAACACACATCAGACACCACATGGACAATGTCACAACAGAACCAAAGGAAATCAAAAGGATAATAACAGAATACTATGAAGAGTTGTACTCCAACAAATTTGAAAACTTA
>NW_006408666.1:1332518-1340646 GCF_000296735.1 Chrysochloris asiatica | reverse complement strand
AAAAAAAAAAAAAAAAAAAAGAGCAGTCCAATTGTCTACCACAAGAACAAGCAAGTTGTTCTCCAGGGAGCCATCAAGACAAGTGGTCGGGTCCCATCAAGACAAACCCCCTTCCAAGACTGAAACTCAATTGGAATACACTACCAGGCTTGTGGTCCTGTTGCTGACCACGTTGGTTGCCGATAAGGGGAAGTAGGGGAAAAACAGCAATGAAGTTGTGAACTAAGTCCGACCACATTCAATAGACTCTTGTTAACCTGTATTGAGACCTGGTTAACCAGCAGTATGATGAGACCTGGGAACTACTGGGCCCAGCGCCAGGGACATGGCCCCAGAGGACAAGAACGAAGTGTGAAACGTCCAGCTGATGTTTGAAGTGAGAGACTATTATGATCAATATTATACCAACAAATTAAATAACCTTGGTGAAAGGAACACGTTTCTAGAAACACATAAACTGCTAAAAAAAAAAAAAAGAAAGAAAGAAAAGAAAAGAAAAAGAGGACTTCTAAGAAAGAAAAACCCAGAACAGATGACTTTACTGGTGAATTCTACCAAACACTTAAAGTGTTCATCATGTCTTCGAATGATCTTTAGCAAAATTTTACTTGCATGCGATATTAATGATATTGTCCAATGATTTCCACATTTTGTTGTGACACCTCTCTTTGGAATGGGCACAAATATGGATCTCTTCCAATCAGTTAGCCAGGTATTGACTTACGTATTTCTTGACATAGATGAGTGAGTGCCTGCAGTGTTGCATTAGTTTATTGAAATATTTCAATTTGTATTCATTCCATCAATTCCTGGTGCCTTGTTCTTTGCCAATGCCTTCAATACACCTTGGACTTCTTCCTTCAATATCATTGACTCTTGATCATATGCTACCTGTTGAAATGGTTGAACATCAACAATTTCTTTTTGATACAGTGACTCTGTGTATTCCTTCCATCTTCTTTTGATGCTTTCTGCATAATTCAATATTTAGCCCAATGTTGTTGTTATTGTAAGTGCCTCAAAGTAAGTTCCAACTCATAGTGACTTCAGCTCTTTCACCTCCTCATTTTTTTTTTCCATTTGCTTTAGCACCTCTACTCCAGAAAGCAAGTTTCAGTCTCTTCTGACATCCATTTTGGTCTTTTCCGTCTTTCTTTTTTTCTTAATGACTTTTTGCTTTCTTCCTGTATGATGTTGATGTTGTTTCAAAACTCTTCTGGTCTTTAGTCTTTGGGGTCTAATGCATCAAATCTATTTTTGAGATGGTCTGTAAATCCAGGTGGGAAATACTTAAGATTATATTTTGGCTCTTGTGGGATTGTTTGAATTTTCTTCAACTTCAGTTTGAATCTGCATATGAGCAGCTGATGGTCTGTTACAAAGTTGACTTGTAGCCTTGTTTTGGCTGGTGACATGTAGCTTTTCCACTGTCTTTCCACAGATAGAGTCAATTTGATTTCTGTATTTTCTGTCTGATGAGGTCCATGTGTAAAGTTGTCTTTTATGTTGTTTAAAAAAGGATTTTGCAATGAAGAAGTTAATGGTCTTGCAAAATTCTGTCATGCGATCTCCAGCCATATTTTCCAAATATTGGTCTTTCAGGAGAGGTGTGCACCAGCGTTGTATCCTTTTACTATGCTTATTCAGTCTGCATGATGATCAAATAATCCAAGAAACTCAATTATATGAAGACCAACAAGACATCAAGATTGGAGGAAGACTCTTGAACAACCTGTGATATGCAGATGACTATGTTTGCTGGAACAAAAGAGGACTTGAAATACATACTGATGAAGATAAAATCTACAGCCTTCAATATAGATTATACCTCAGTGTAAAGAAAACAGACACTTCCCAACTAGACCAATAAGTAACATCATGACAAATGAAGACGAGATTAAAGTCAAATACTTAGTTTTGCTTGGATCCACAATCAAAACTCATGGAAGCAGCAGTCAAGAAATCAAAATATGTTGGATTCGACACAAGAACTCTCTAAAGTACTGAAGAGCAAAGATATCAGTTTGAGAACTAAGGTGGGTTTGACTCAAACCATAGTATATTTTATTATCCCATGTGCATATGGAAGCTGAGCAATGCATAAGAAAAGCCATAGAAGAGTCTGTGCATTGAATTATGGTTTGGAGAATAATGAGTATTCCGTGGACTGTTAGAAGAACAAGCGAATCTATCTAGGAAGTCCAGCAAGGATGCTTCTTAGTAGTACAGCAAGGATGCTCCTTAGAAGCGAGGGTGGTGAGACTTTGCCTCTCTTACTTTGGAAATGTTGTCAGAAGGGACCATTCCCTGGAGAAGGACATTATGATTGGAAATGTGAAGGGTTAACAGAAAAGAGGAAGACCACCAACGAATTAGACTGACAGCAATAATGGGCTCAAACAGGAAAGTTGTGAGAATGGTGCAGGACCTTGAGAGTGTCTCCTTTTGTTGTGCATAGGGGCACCATGAGTTGGGAATGACTTGATGGCACCTAACAATAACAACTACATCCCTATTCTTTGCTAATGCAGACTTCTGATTATATCTATATCTGAATGTACCGGTGTACATTATTTATTGAAAATGAATTACGACATTCTGTATACTTTGTAAAACTTGGTGAAATTATTTGGCATGAGGTAATCTTCTCAAGGATGTATACATCCCTGAGGCTGTCAGGCTGAAGACCAAGATTCTAGAATGTGCTGATTTAGCTGAGTATGCAGGGAATAGGAGATGGGCTTGGGAGGCAACTTGGCAGTGAGCCTGTAGTCTGTTAATGTACCAACCTTGCCTTCTGCGTCCATGAAGATGAAACCTAGCCCATAAATAGAAAGAAGACACAGACACAAATAGTGATAAGAATCATAATGGATGTTGACAAGTAAGTGATACTGGGGATCAACAGAGAAAATGACTCAATTGGTTCAGACTACCTGCAAGATTCTTGAAGAAGGTGGCATATGCAATGTATTTAAAAGGATGCAGTGAGACTCTCTAGGCAAAGATGAAGTGATTACAATTCCAGACAGAACAGTACAGATGTAATCATTCCATTTGCAAAGAGTAATATTGCTTAGTTAGGTCAAATAGTTGTTTGACCAATGACATGCTGTGCTCTGAAGGAATTGAAAAACTTTCTAATTGAGGACTACTTATCATGAATGTTGATGAAGAGTCTTTTGTGAGTACCTGTATCTTTCTTTAGTCACTTCTCAAAGCAGGATGCTCTGGGGAGAATCAGAGAAGGAGAGTCTACAGTGCAAATTAAGAACTTTCCATCTCAGTTGATTCATTAAAGAATTGCAGCCACAGTCCAGGGGATAGGTGCCACAGAAAAGATTTTAATATAGAAGCTGATGTGAAGTCTCTATATATCTAACTAGAGGACTGACCCAACAACAACAACAACAACAACAACAAGAGAGGAGTGCAGATTGATGGTAGGTTGAAGAATTTATGTGTCAACTAAGAAAAAGGCCCAAATCATTCATGGAGTCTTTCTGGGTTATGTTTTAAGAGGTTTAGAAAACTCATCTTGAACCTGATTTGACATTCAGACTTGAAGAGAAACATTTGGTAGAGGAACAACTCTAAAACTGGATGAGATTCTAATATTCTTGAAGAATCACCTGAATATTTGCTGAGGCTTCTTCAATCATCTTTCTAGTAAAATAGTACGGACCAAATGTCAAGAATATGTTTTGAGTTAGACTGAAATGAATTAAAAATCGTTCTCTACCATATATTAGCTGTATGAATTTGGGCAATGTGCCTAACCTCTCTGAACTTTGGTTTCCTCCATATAGAAATGGGGAAAAATAGTAGTATTTATCTCAAAGGCTGGACTCCTGGTGTGGTGATGTAGGAGAAGCACTAGACTGCTAATCACAAAGTTAGCAATTCAAATCCACCAGCCACTCTCGGAAACCTTATACACTGATGCTATGAGTCAGAGGCGACTTGATGACACTTAACAATAACAGAGACCTCAAAGGGTTACTACTTGTCTGCCAGTGTGTTGTGATGTTGGAAGTTGTGCCACTGGAATTTCAACTACCACAAAGGTCACACAAGGTGGACAGGTTTCAGTGGAACTTTTAGACTTGGCAGATGAGGACAGGGGACCAAGCAATCTATTTCTAAAGCATTGATCACTGAAACCTTGTGAATATAGTGCCTGAATATGACTGGGAAGGAGTTGCTGCCTCAAAGTAGAGTTAACAATGACATGGATGAAGCAAAGCTTTCAGTAGCTTCATTTGCTGATTTGTCATGACACAAAATGAGAAGAAACTGCTGCAAAATTACTGATAATCTGAACATGGACTTTCTTGGAAAAATGGAAGTTGTAAAAAAATGAAATGGAACGCAAAAAGATTAATATCCTAGGTATCAGTGAGCTGAGATAGACTGTTATTGGCTATTTTGAATCAGACAATCTTATGGTTTACTATGGATTGGTGTTGCATTTGTCATCAACAGGAACTTCTTAAGATCTATCATGAAATACAATACGGCCGGTGGTAAGAAAATATCCATATGCCTAAGAGGAAGACCACTGAATACCACCACTATTTATTTACCTACCAATCAGTAAGGGGTCCTGGTGTGGTGCCATGGGTTAACACATTGAACTGCAAAGTCACTTTAAACCTTAAGGTCAACGTTTCAAGCTCATTAACTGCTCTTCAGAAACCTTATTCAGGGTCGCTATGGGTCAAACCAACTCGATAGCACTTAACAACAACAAAAACAACAACCAACCACTAAAGCCAGTGAGGGTGAAATTAAAATTTTCTACCAACTTCATCAATATGAAAATTATCAAACATGCAATCAGAATTCACTATTTTGATAATTTGTGGTGATTGGAATGCAAAAGTTGGAAACAAAAGATTGGTAGTTAGACAATATGGCCTTGGTGATGGACATGATGCTGGAGATTGCATGATAGAATTTTGCAGGACCAATGGCCTACTCATTGCTAATACCATTTTTCAACATCATAAAGGACAATTGTACACATGGACCTCACCAGATGGAAGGCACAGGAATCAAAGCTACTGTAACTGTGGAAAGACAAGAAGGAGAAACTTCGTATCACCAGTGAGAACAAGGCCAGGGCCAACTGCAGCTCAGAACATTAATTACTCATTTGTGAGTTTAAGTTGAAGCTGAAGAAAATGGAAACAGGTCCACCAGAGCCAAAGTACTACTTTGACTATATCCTACCTGAATGTAGAGATAATCTCAAGAATAGATTTGATGCACTGAATGCTATTGATCTAACACCAGATGAGCTCAGAATGAGATCAAACACAATGAGAACAAAACATCAATAAAAAGACAAGAAAGAAAGAAAAGACCAAAATGGATTCCAGTAAAACAAAACAAAAACAAAACTCCCAAAGCTTCTCCTATCAGTTTGCAACCCTGTGAAGGGTCCCCAAGGCTGTACATTTTTACAGTAGCAGAAACCCTCATCTTTCTCCTGATGAGTGGGTGGTGGATTTGAACTGCCTGCCTTGTAGCTCAAAATACTGTAGCTTGCTACCAAAAAAAAAAAAAAAAAAAATCAATATCTATATCTATATCTATATCTATATCTATAGCTATCTATATCTATATCTATATCTATATCTATATATATATGAAAGGTGTGCGACAGGGTAAAGGAGTTGAAGAGGCAATTTCAAAGGGTGGCTCTAGAAGACTAAGCAAAGTATTAAGATGAAATGTGCAAAGATCTGAAGTTTAAAAAACCAAAAGGCAAGAACACTCTTGGCGTTTCGCAGACTGAAGGAATTTAAGAAAAGATTCAATCCTCATGTTGCAGTATGGAAATATTCTGTGGAAAGATAGGGAGCTCTGAAGGCAAAGTGGGTTATACCTTGGATTACTAACCACAAGGTCAGTAACTCAAATCCACCAGCCTTCTTAGGGAGAAAGATGAAGCTTTCTGCTTCTGTAAAGATTTATAGCCTCAGAAACTCTATACAGGGTTGTTATATGTCAGAACCAACTCAACGGCACACAACAACAACAACATGGGCAAGCTATTGAGCTACACAGATGTTGTTCTTCAATATTGTGTTAAAAAGAAGAAGAGAGGGAAAGTTGTGGAACCAAAAAGAATTGTTTTAACATTTAACCATTTCAGGAGGTAGCACATGATCAAGACTGATAGTACTGAAGGAAAACTCCTAGCTAGACTGAAGACATTAGTGAAAAACAAAGCTCCAGGAATTGACGGAAAACCAATTGAAATGTGCTGGAGGGCTCACTTCTCTACGTCAAGAAATTTGGAAGACAGCTACTGGACCAACCGACTTGAAGAGATCCATATTTGTGCCCCTTCCAAAGAAAGGGCATTATATAGAATGTAGAAATGATTGAAAAATATCATTAATATTTCAAATAAGTAAAATTTTGCTGGAGATAATTTAAAAATGTTCATTGCAGTGTAAGGATAGGAAAATATCAGAAAATAAAGCCACAACATGAAGATGATGTAAAAGGAAGGATATTACTAATATCAAATGAATATTGACTAAAAGAAGAAAATACCAGAAATATGGTTACCTGTGTTTTATTGACTATGCAAAAGTATTTGTCTGTATATTCATTATAACAAATTGTGGATAACATGGCAAAGAATGAATGGGATTTCCAGAACACTTCCTGTACTCGTGAGAAACCTGTATATAGAGTAAGAGGCAGCCTTTGGAACAGAAAAACGGAACATTGTCTAAAGTCAGGAAAGGTGTGTGCCAGAGTTGTATCTCTTTATCATATTTATTCAATCTGTCTGCTAAACAAGTACTGCAAGAAATCGGAATATATAAAGAACATGGCATCAGGATTAACAACCTTGCTTACTGAAAGTGAACAGAACTTGAAACACTTCCTGATGAAGAAAATAAAGAAAATAAAAATCTTTATAAACAACATTGTGGTAAATGAAGAAAAGACTGAAGTTGTCAAAGTTTTCATTTGACTTGGATCTGCAATCCATGCTCATGGAAGAAGCAGTCAGGAAATGAAATGATGTGTTGATTTGGGCAAGTCTGTTGTAAAATATTTTTTTTAAAGTGTTAAAAAGCAAGATGTCACTTTGTAGACTAAAGCGCACCTGCTTAAGCCACAGTGTCTTCAATCATCCCATATGCATGGAAGGTTGGACAAATAATAAAGAAGCTGGAGAAGAACCAATGCCTTTGAGTTATGGTTTTAGTGAATGATCCTGAATACACCGTAGACGACCACAAGAATGAAGAAATCTGAACTGGAAGAAGAACAGTGAGAATGGACCTTAGAATCGAGGGTGGTAAGACTTCACCTCTTGTACTTTGGACATGTGATCAGGAGGGATCGGTCCCTAGAGAAGGACGTCATACTTGGTGAAGTAGATCATCCCTGAAACAGAGGAAGATCCTCAGTGAGATGAATTGGCATAGTGATTACAACAGTGGGCTCACATATAACAACGATTGTGAGGATGGTACAGAAACAGGAAGTGTTTTACTCTGTTGCACATGTTGTTGGGTGTTGTCTTGTCAGTTCTGGCTCATAGCAACCTTCTACACCAACCTCACACTTATTGTTACACTTAAGCTTATTGCTACTGCCACTGTGCCAATCCTTCCTATTGGGGGTCTTCCTGTTTCTCTCTGACCCTCCACTTTCAAAGAGTGGTGTCCTTTTTCAGCAATGGTACCTCCTAATAATATGCCTGAATGATGAAAGATAAAATCTCACTATCCTGGATTCTAAGGAGTATGATGAGTGTAATTTTTTCAATCCAGATTTGCTTGTTCATCTAGCATGGTATTTTTAATATTCATCTCCAACACCATACCTTAAATACATCAGTTATTCTACAGACTTCCTTATTCATTATCCAACTTTCCCATGCAGTTGAGGTTATTGAAAATACCATGGCTTGGGTCAGGCGCACCTTAGTCCTCAAACTGGCATCTTTGCTCTAAAACACTTTATAAAGGTCTTGTGCAACAGATTTGCCTAATCCAATATATCCTTTGATTACCTGAATGCGCCTTTCATAAGTGGTGATAGTGGGTCCATGTAAAATGTAGTCTTTGACAAATTCTGAATTTGCACCATT
>NW_006408666.1:1326797-1331173 GCF_000296735.1 Chrysochloris asiatica | reverse complement strand
TATATTCTTTCCATCTTCTTTTGATGCTTTATGCATCATTCAATATTTTGCCCATGTTGTTGTTGTTGTCAAGTGCCATCGAGTCGGTTCTGACCCACAGTGATCTTATATAGGGTTTCCGAGGGGCAGCTAGTGAGCTTGAACCTCTGACCTTGCAGTTCAAACAGCTTTGCAGTCTGAGGCATTAGCCCACTGCACCACACCAGGACTCCTTCATGATGATTTTACACATCCAAAGTTGACAACCAAAGGACTCTTTACAAAGTCCTACCTTGATCCTGTCTCTAACATAATCAGACAAGGACTATGTTAGTTTTGTTGCTGCTGTGGTTCGGTGCTGCCTAGTCCTGCACCAACCTCACAATTGTCACATTACTGCTGCCATTGGGACGTCCAATCTAATTGGGGATCTTCCTGTTTTCCACTGAGCCTCCACTTTACCCAAGTATGATGTCCTTCTATAGGGATTGGTACTTCCTGACGGCATATCCAAAGTAAGAGAGATGAAGTCTCACTAACCTCAAGTCTAAAGACTACTCTGGCTGTACTTCTTCCAACACAGATACGGTTGTTCTTCTGGCAGACCATGATACTTTCTATAGGTAATGCGCCAGACTTCAAAGCCATCTGAACTGCAAGGTCAATGGTTCAAGCTCACCAGCTGCTCCTCAGAAACCCTATACAGGGTCACTATGGGTCGGAACCAACTTGACAGCACTGAACAACAACAACAACATAATTCAAATGTATTTATTCTTCCATGGCTTTCCTTATTCATTTTCCAACTTTCATGTGCATTTGAGACAATTGAAAATGCCATGATTTGGGTCAGGCACACCTTACTCCTCAAACCCAAATCTTTGTTCTTTAATAGTTTAAAGACTTCTTTTGCAGCAGATTTATCTAATGAAATGTATCCTTTGAATTTTTGACTACTGCATCCATGAGTGTTGATTGTGGGTCCAAGCAAAATGAAGTCTTTGACAACTTTAATCTTTTCTACGTTTATAATGATGATATTTATTGGTTAAGTTGTGAAATTTTCGTTTTCTTTATATTGAGGTGCAATCCATAATGAAAGCTGTGGTCTTGGATCTTCAGTAAGTACTTCAAATCCTGTTTGTTTCCAGCAAGCAAGTTTGTGTCATTTGCATATCTCAGGTTATTAATGAGGCTTCTTCTAATCCTGATGTCACATTCTTTTTCATATAATCCAGTTTCTCAGATTATTTGTGCAACATACAGACTGAATACATGTGGTGGAAAGATCCAACTCTGGGGCATACCTTTCCTGGTTTTAAACCAGTCCTTATAAATTTGTTCTGTTTGTACAAATGCCTATTTGTCTATGTAGGCTTCTCATAAATACAATTAAGTGTTCTGGAATTCTCATTCTTTGCAATGTTATGCATAGTTTGTTATGATCCACACAATTGAATACCTTTGTATAATTAAGAAACTCAAGTAAACATCTTTCTGATATTCTTGGATTTCAGCAAAGATTCATTTGACATCAGCAATGATTTCTATTCTTTCATGTCTTGTCATGATTCTGGCTTGAATTTCTGGCAGCTCCTTGTCAATGTACTGCTGCAAATGTTTTCTAATCATCTCCAGCAGAATTTTACTTGCATGTAATACTAATGATGTCATTCACAATGATTGTTTACATTCCACTGGGTCACCTTTCTTTGGAATGGGCACAATTATAGAACTCTTCCAATCAATTGGTCAGGTAGCTGACTTCCAGTCTTCTTGACATGGATGACTAAGTGCCTTTCGTGCTTTATCAGTTTGTTGAAACATCTCAGTGGGTATTCCATCAATTCCTGGAGCCTTTTTGTTTGTTTGTTTGTTTGTTTGTTTTTATTTAAACCCATGCCTTCAGTGCAGCTTAGACGTCTTCCTTCAGTATCATTGGTCTTGGTCTTATGCTACCCCTTGAAATGGTTGAACTAATTCTTTTTGGTACAGTGATTCTGAATATTCTTTCCATCTTCTTTTGATGCTTCCCATATCATCCAGTATTTTGCACATTGGTTGTTGTTTGTTGTTTTGTGCCGTGGAGTTGATCAATATTGCAAGTCAAGTCTTGAATTTTTTCTTCAGTTGTTTCAGCTTGATAAATGATGTGCATGTTCTTCCCTTTCAGTTTTCTAACTCCAGGTCTTGAAAATTTCATAATACTTGACTTTGTCTTCTTGAGCTTGCCTTTGAAATTTTTGATTCAGCTCTTTTACTTCATCTTTTCTTCCAGGTCGTTTATCTTCTCTAAGTTCAAGATTAAGTTTCAGAGTCTCTTCTGACATCTGTTTTGATATTTTCTTTCTTACCTGTCTTTTGAATGACCTTTTGCTTTATGTATGATGTTCTTGATGTCACTGGTATTGAATGCATCAAATCTGTTCTGGAGATGATTTCTAAATTCAGGTGGGAAATACTCAGGGTCATGTTTTGTCTCTTGAGGACTTGGTTTAGTTTTCTTCAGCTTCAGCCTAAACTTTCATATGAGCAATTGATGGTCCGTTCCACAGTTGGCTCCAGGTCTTGTTTTGGCTGATGATTTGAGCTTCCCCATGGTCTCTTCCCACAGATATAATCAGTTTGATTTCTGTGTATTCCACCTGGTGAGCTCCAAGCGTGCAGTCGGCAATTATGTTTCTGAAACATGTCCTTGCAGCTAACACTTCATTTGTCTTCCAAAATTCTATCATGTGATCGCCAACATAATTCCTATCACTGAAGCCATATTTTCCAATTATGTTTCCTTCCTTCTCATTTCCAGTTTTCTCATTTCAATCACCAGTAACTATCAATGCATCTTGATTGCATGTTTGATCAATATTAGCTTGAAGAAGTTGGTAGAGTTCTTTGTCATCATCATTGGCTTTAGTGGTTGTGCATAAATATGAATAATAGTGATATTAACAGGTCTTTCTTGTAGGTGTATGATTGTTGTCCCATTGCAGACAGAAATGTACTTAAAGCTAGAACTTGAGGTGCTGTTTTTGACAATTAATGCGACAACATTCATCTTCAATTTGTCATTCTTGTTAAAGTAAACCATATGATGGTCTGATTCACAATGGCCAGTACCTGTCCATTTCAGTTCACTAATGCCTAGGAGAGCTCTCTTTATGTGTTCCATTTCATAATTTATCATCCAGTTTTCCTAGATGTATGTTTCACAGATTACATGCTCCAATTATATCTGCTTAGTTATTGTAATTCCATGTGTGTAGTTCATCACTAAACAGTGTGCATCTTGAAGCAGAGCTACTTATTTTGAATTCAAACCTAGTTCAGACCTCAACACTCAGTAAAGTCTGAACAAACCAAGTGTCTGTTAAACAAAGATGGTGTCATTGTTCTTTTCACCCAGAGGTCCATGTTACCCAGTGGCTCTTGATTCAGGATGCTCAAGTCTCCAAGGAACTTTAATAAGACAAAACAAAATGAAGAGCAGATTCCAGAGCTCCTCCCAAGAAAGCAGAGTTTCTGGGTTAGAACCCACGGGTCGTATTTTATAACAAGTTTTCCAGTTGATTCTCTTGCAGGCAACAGAAAACATTAGAGAATCACTAACCTAAAGCTTTCAGTTATATGACAACTTCCTTGTGTAAAATTCTGCACCTGCTTTTAGCACCAAGATTTGGTGACATCATAGCTTGTAAACTGGCCATGTTTCAACTATCCACATCTAACTGGCTATTATTAATAATCACACACTGCACGGTGATGGGTATTTCACCCATTTATTTTGAGTTCTGGGTCCCAGATAGCCTTTGAGGTCGTTTTTTTACGTGTTCCTGCAGTCTCCAAATGTTCCAGCAGATGGCAACATGAGTTCATAAAATAATGTTGGTGTGCTTCTGGACGCTGCCACAAGGTGGGAGCATTGCATGAGCTTCTAAGCAGAACAATTGAGACTGGAAGGAATGTTTGGACTGTTTTGGGAGTTAGAAAAGCTTTCCATCTCTGGTTCATTTAAAAGCAGGCTTTACCTTCTCAGGGTTCTAAAGACGATTGGTGAAGAAACTCCTCTGCTCTGATTTGCATTGCTTCCAGCAAAACAATATATGTCTTGACAGGTTAGCTTCTCAAGTGTGGACAGTGAATGTTTACAGATTGTTTGCTTCCTCGTAAAAGGAAAAATCCTCGTGGGAACGATGACAATGCATCTTCATCAGTCATTAGTGACTTGAGGTGTAAGTTAGAGGCTGCTGTTGTAAGGCGTTCAAGGGTTTTTAAGGCACCAAAAACAACACCACCACCACCAACAACAAATACAGTTGCCTTTGAGTTATTCAGAGTAGAATGGTGACAGGGTTTTCTGTGGCTGATTTTCTTTGTGGCCTTTCTTCTGAAATGCCTCT
>NW_006408666.1:1317427-1325717 GCF_000296735.1 Chrysochloris asiatica | reverse complement strand
TGGTATTCACATACTTCGTAGTAACGCAGTGGCTCTAACATCTAGTTTGAACCTAGCAATGGAGGTGAGGGTGGCTCAGGACCCGGAAGTGTTTCATTCTATTGGACTCCAAGGCATAGCAGACTCAATGGTACCAAACAACAACAAAAATTCATATAATCTAAAAAATATTACACTTAAGAATGTACAGCTATATCATGTTGTTTTTGTAGTTGTTAAGTGATGTCCAGTCGGTTCTGACTCATAGCGATCCTATACAGGGTTTCCGAGGTATGGCTGGTGAATTTGAATCGCTGGCCTTCTGGTTCAAACTGAACTTGCAGTCAAGTGCTCATCCTGTGGCACCACATTAGAATTGATAAGGAGCAGAACTAAGGATTCTCTATGACTTGGTATGGGAAGAGGTCTGTGGAGCTAGCACACTTCGTGAGACCAACATTGTGACTTCACTGCAAACAAGAGGCGATGTGGGCCAAGCATCTCCTTCTCCTGCCATTAGCAGCTCCGAAGCCCAGAAGGATTTAGCAGGGGCTGAAGGCACGTGGGAAGGGGTTGGAGGGGATGATTGGGGCCCGATGTTAAGACATCTGGTTCTGAGACTCAGTCTGTTAAAAACGTGCTCCAATGATCCCCAGAGCTCTTGTCACCACAAGAGAATGTACAATTTTTATGCAAGCATTGCTTTCTTCAAAAAGGATCTCCAAAATAAGTATTCACTATTTTTATTTTAAATAGTATCAACACTACTTAAAAATTTCCTATGCTTTTCTTGCAGGGAAATCATGCTTCAACTTGTGCTAGAGAAATATTTTCATAAACAATAATTGCCACAATATCGCTAGGTGAGTCATTTAATTTTTCCTACACTGGAAATTAAAAATATATATATTTCAGATTATGAAAATAGTTCATGCCCATGGAGGCAAGAAGAGAAGAAGACCTCAACTGCTTTGTTGTTGTTGTTGTTGTTGCTAATGCCATAGTGCCATAGTTATGACTCATAGTGACTCTGAATAGGGTTTCTGAGGAGAAGCTGGTGAGTTTGACATTTATTATATGGTTCTACAGCAATTGAAAGGAGCTCTGGTAGTACAGTGGTTACAAATTGGGCTGCTAATCTCACAGTCAGCAGTTCGAAACTACCAGCTGTTCTGCGGGAGAAAGATGAGGCTTTCTGCCCCCATAAAGATTTACAGCTTAAGAAACCCTGTGCAGGACAGGGTCACTATGAGTCGGAACCGACTCCACGGCACATAACAACAACAACAACAACAGAGCAATTGATGACTCCCCTCAATCGTATAATAAATGCCCCCTCACAATGTCTCCAACCCACATAGTAACAGCTTTTTACAGACTTTTTCTCTGTGTATGATTAATTATATGTCAGTATGAAACTTCAGAAATGCAAGCTTAAGTATCCGTATAGTACATTCTACAAAATAATCATTGTTGTAAAATGCCATCGAGTCTTTCCATTTCACAATGACCCTGTTTCTGAAGAGCAGCTGGTGGGTTTGAACTTCTGACCTTGTGGTTCATAGTCCAGTGCTGATCCCACTGTGCCATGCCAGGACTCCATCAACATAATAATGTTGGTGTTATTAAGTGCCATGGAGTTGGTTGGGACACATAGTGACCCTTTGTAAGGTTTCGGAAAAGCTACTGGTGGGTTTGAATTGCCAAACTTGTGGTTCCCAGTCCAGTGCTGATACTATAGTGTCACACCAGGAATCCAAATAAGAATATTTTGTTTTTCCACCCAAAATCTTTTCTGGTGAATTGATTGCTCTATTGACTGATTGAATCCTCTAGGAGATGCAATTGTTTGCTTGAAGTCGATCCCAACCATGGTATTTCACAAGAGTTGAATGACTCCTTGAATTTCTTGGCTGTATACAGAAGTAGGTCATTAGGTTTCTCCCTTAGAGCTGCTAGGATGCTTTGAACAGCCAACCTTTAGTTTAGCAACCGAGAGCTTAACCATTCATCGCCCCACCACAACTTCTTCTCATGGAACCAGTGATGCACGAGAGACAGCAATCTGGATTTTTGATTCACTTTTTGCCAATGGTGACTATGACTCTCTAGTCTTATTTCTGTCTTTAATGGAAATATTTCTGGTTTTACACCATTGAACAAAAGATAGACTATGGATAGTATGCATAATTATTTTTAACATGTTGAATAATTAATTATTTCTACTTAAATAAATAAAGTGATTTACTTTGTTTTGACTCATAGATAGACATCAGTTCTTGATTTTATACAGTTCATTTAATACATTTTCTATTGAAGATGAATTCTTGTACTTTGGTATAAACTACTTCACTGTAGCGTATCTTATAAATGCTTACTTACTTTCCCTTTGTAGAATGTGCTACTGTTCTTCACTTTCCTTCAGTTTTCATTTAGTCTTTCTAAGATTTGTTCTTATTGTTGTGCTGGCTTTTAAAAAAAAAAATGTTTTTGGATGTTTTTCTTTTTCTCTGGAATATTTAAAGTAGCATCAGCATAGTCTTTTTAGTTAATAATGTGAAATTTATTAACATTGTTAGTCCTGTTACATTTCAGAATGAAGCTCTTTTACAACTTTCTTACTTTTTTTGGTATAGAAATCAGCCACAAATTTTATGACATATTTCAATCACTTGGAGATTTCTTTAAAAAATGGTTATGTTCAAACTTCACATATAGTAATAAAATCAGAACCTCTGCGGATATGCATACGTCAGTTTCATTTTTGTTCTTAAACCAATAGTTTCCCCAGGATTGAGAAATGCTGCTTAGATCTCTACCATTTCTTGAGTTAATTTAAATAAATGTATATATAGACTTAAAATTTTATACACTTCATTCATGCTCAATTTTATGGGACACTTTACTTACTATGTATATATGTCTTTTTTTGCTGTAGGTTTTCCTTTTCCAGTTTTGAGTTTTCAGTGGTTAATCTCTGGTAGCATAGTAGTTAACGAATCAGACTGCAAACTTCACGGTCAGCAGTTCGAAACTACCAGCTGTTCTGTGGGAGAAAGAGGAGGCTTTCTGCTCCTGTAAAGATTTACAGCCTTGGAAACCCTGTACAGGGTCACTATGAGTCAGAACGAACTCCACTGCACATCCTGGTATTGTTAATCAGATAAGCACTGGACAGCTAACAGCAAGATCAGTAGGTCAAATCCACTAGCTGCTCCTTGGAAACCCTGTAAGTGGTCACAGTAGTCTAGTTCTAAAGGTAGAACTTGCTCAGGGATGGATACATTGTGTCAATGTAGTTTTGAATTCTAAGTCATTACTTACTTTATTCTCATTAAATTTTCCTTTCTGTTTTCCTTGTATGCATCTTGAAAATCTCTCTCTTTTTGAGTTGAATTTATTTTTTCTCTTTATGTAAATGTTTAATTTGGGGTCCTGGTGTGGCGCTTTAAGATAAACACTGGACTACTAACCACAAGATTGGCAGTTCAAACCCACCAACCACCTCTTGGAAAGTCTAGTTAGATTCCCTATGAGTCAGAACTGACTTGATGGCACTTAGCAAGTAGCCAAAAGGTGAGCAGTTCAAACCCACCAACCGCTCCTTAGAAATTCTACAGTGTTACTATGAATTGGAACTGGCTGGGCAGCACTTAACAATAACAACTACAAATGTTCTATTGAATTCCGTCTCAGCAAATGATATTCTAGTGGAGTCATTATATTTGAAACTTTAGGTTAGATTTTTTTCTTACTAAAATCCTAAGATAAAAACCAAGTTTTAAAACTTATGGTTAAAAGTGCTTTGTGAGCCCTGGTGGGCAGTGGCTGTGTCCTCAGCTGCTTACTGAGAGGTTGTGACTTGAAGATGAGAAAGTTCTTTCCTATAACTCTCTTCTCTCTTCTACAGGGCTGCCAGAAGTCCTGGGGTGGTGCAGTGGGCTAATGCGTCAGACTGCAAAGGCGTTTGAACTGCAAGGTCGGTGGTTCAAGCTCACCAGCTGTTCTTTGGAAACCCTATACAGGTTCGCTATGGATCAGAACCAACTCGACGACACTTCACAACAACAATATTGTGTTGCTATGAGGCAGTATCAACTTAATGACAATGGAGTGGGGTGGTCTTTTCAATTTTTTTCATTATGCATCTGTATTTTTCAGATACTTTGTCCTTTTGCCCTGCTAGGTACAATTTTTCCTATTGCTTACTAGCTGGCTAAATTGTACATGTTTCTATGGCGATGTCAAAAGCAATGTATTAAATGGCGGGTTAAATGTGCCAGACTGCAAAGCTGTTTGAACTGCAAGGTCGGTGGTTCAAGCTCACCAGCTGCTCCTCAGAAACCCTATACAGGATCACTATGAGTCGGAACCGACTCGACGGCACTTCACAACAACAACAAAGCACTACTTCATTGTACGAGTTGTTGTTATGTGCCATGGAGTCGGTTCCGACTCATAGTGACCCTATAAAGTGTTTCCGAGGCTATAAATCTGTACAAGAGCAGAGAGCCTCATCTTTCTCCCACGGAGCGGCTGATAGTTTCAAACTGCTGACCCTGAGGTTAGAAGCCCGATTCATAACCACTACACTACCAGAGCTCCTGTACAGAGTTAGGTGTTCTTGTTATTCATTGTTTTTCTGCTTATTTCTCTTTTTCTTTACATTCTGCAAACTTTGCTTGACGTATTGTACTGGTTTTGTAACTTGGTGCATAAGGATTGTGGTTGTTATTGTTAGGTGCCGTCCAATCTTTTCTGACTCACAGCGACCTGATGTACAACAGAATGAAACACTGCCCTGTCCAGCGCCATCCTCACAATTACTGTTATGCTCGAGTCCGTTGTTGCTGCCATGGTACCAATCCAACTCCTTGGGGACTGCCTCTTTTTTCACTGACCCTCCACTTTACCAAGCCTGATGTCCTTCTCCAGGAATTGCTCCCTCCTGATTATATGTCCAAAATATAAGAGATGAAGTTTGGTTATCATGGCTTCTAAGGAGTATGTTGGTCGTACTTCTTCCAAGACCGATTTGTTTGTTCTTCTGGCAGCTCGCGGTACCTTTAGTATACACCTTCAACACCATACCTCAAATGCATCAATTCTTCTATGGTCTTCCTTACTCATGGACCAACTGTCACATGCAAATGAGGCTATACAAAGATTATGTGGCTGTTGTCAAGTGCCATTGAATCAGTTCTGCCTCATAGCAACCCTGGACAGGATTTCAGAGGAGTGTCTGGTAAGCTGGAACTACCACCCCTTAGCTTCAACCTGACCTTGCAGTCCAGTGCTTATCTACAGCACTACACCAGGACAGCTGTGTTATGTATTCCATGCTTTATTACTATAAAATACACCTTTATTAATTACTCTCCTTTATATAATACGCAAGTTCCATCCTGCTTTCCTTTATAGCATTGATGTGGTTGTTGTTGTTAAGTTCCATCGAGTCAATTTCGACCCATAGTGACCCAGTATAGGGTTTCCAAGGAGCAGCTGGTGAACTTGAACCGCTGACCTTGCAATTCAAATGACTTTGCAGTCTGACGCATTAGCCCACAGTGCCACACCAGAACTCTTGCACTGATGCGGTGTGTATGCATTTTGGTTTGTTTTCAGCATCTCTCAAGTCATTTTTGTGTACTTTCGTCTCTTATATGATTTAAATATTTTGGTTTTAATTATGGATACACTCTGAAAGATTAAAAAAATAAGTGTCAATCGTATTGTTATTTAGTGATTTAACAGCATTTTTAAAATTGGGAACTTATAGATTCATTAATAAAGCTGAGAAATGAGACTCAAGTTCAAATTGTTGTTGTTAGGTGCCTTGGAGTCAGTTCTGAGTCGTAGTGACCCTCTATAGGGTTACTAAGGAGCTTCTTCTGGTCAGTTTGAGCTATTGATCTTGAGATTAGCCGTCAATAAAAAAAGCCCTGGGCTGTACATTAGAATGAATTCTCCTGGGGAAATCATCGGTAGTATGGTTAGTTACCCACCCTATTCCCTCATTTCCTCCAGAAAAAGAGATAAGTAAATGGGACATTGATTCCTGAGTTAGAGTTCAACAAATTTGTTTTGGTTAGCATAGTTAAATCACATGATTAGACCCAAATTGTGAGAGGAAAATGTTCATTTTTATCTTCTATTATTGGGGAAATCTTTTCTACCCATTAAAAAACTTAAGGTGGAGAATTTTTCACACAAAGAAAGCAGCTCAGATTCTGGAATCCAAAGAATTAAAGTCAAATTTGCTTTCTGTTTTCTAATGGTTACCTTTATCATGAACATAACACTATATCTAAACCTGGATTTCTTGTTGTATTGCTTTACTTGCAGACTGCATGTACTGATTCATTGCTAAAAATATGAATGCATTGTTTCTTGATGGTGAAATTGGAAGACAAAAGAATTGCTGCATTGGAATTGTGGTGTTGGAGAGGAATATTGAATACACCAGGGACTCACAGACAAATGAGCAAATCAGCCTTAAAAGAAATAGAGCCAGAATGCTCCTTGGAAGTGAAGATGATGAGACTTCAGCTGGCTTACTTGGAACACATCATCAGGAAAGACCAATCTCTGAAAAAGGAGATCATATTTGCTAAATAGAGGGTCAGCAAAAATGGCAGAAACACTTAATGAGATGAACTAACACAACACCCACAGCCTTTAAACACAGAGCTGGTCGTGAAGACAACGCAAGGTTGAGCATCGTTCAGTTCTGCTGGACCTAGGGTCACTATGATTCAGAGTTGACTCAATGCCAACTGACATTAGCAGCAGCAATAACTCAAGGATGCACATCATAAGTGCTAGCTTTAGTACTACAGTAACTAATGGGGGAAGGAGATGGCATAACAAAACAGAATTAGTCCAAAGGAGAGCAGGGAATGGGGAACCAAATAATATAAAATATTTGAAATATCCACAATCATAGCATAATTAAATATATGTATATAATGTATGTACAGACATCAGTGAAAACAAATTTACTGCATCTAATTGCAGAAACTTGGATGCATCTCACAAACACATTGTTCAATGAAAAAAGTCAACTCAAAAAAATCCATACTTTTTATATTATGTTTATGTTAAATCCAGAAGCAGGCAAAATTAATCTATGTTGTTAGAAAGCAAGCTAGTGAATGGGTAGGATTAAGAGAGAACATGAGAGAGTCTTATGAGGGTTTATCATTTTCTATTTCTAGATGTGGTTTATGATTACATGGAGATCATATTGACTATTGTGCATAGTAAATCTCCCCAAATTTGGTGGCTTACAACATCAATAATGATTTCTGAACTCATTGCTTCTATGGAATCGGAATTCATTGAGGATAGCGTGAGACCATGCGTCTTTGGTCCACGATGTCTACGGATTTAGATGGAAAGCTTAAAGGATGAGGCTTGGAGCCATCTGAAGGATTGACTGGGCAGGAGAAGTCGTTCTCAAGGTGGTACAAAGATGACTGGCAATTTGGTGCTTGTGAGTTGCTCCTCTACTCTCAGCTGCTTGAATGTCCTCCACAAGATTCCTGTTGACATCCTCCAGAGTAAGAAATCCTGATACAAGGCAGAAATTGCAATGTTTTTGATGACCTACCCTTGAAAGTCCATATGTTATGTTCTATTGGTCTCACAGGCCAATCACAAGTAGACATGAAGGGGAATATACAAGACCATCACCATCAGGAGAAGAGCATCATTGGGCCACATTGGAGAATAGCTAATACTTTCTGCACTTCTCTGTGTGTATGTTATACTTCAAAACAATGCTTACCTGAAATAATTTTTTAAATAAATGCTACTTAGAAAGTAACAAACATGATAACATTCCTTATTAAAATGTATAAAATATTGATAAAGACACACCATCATGTTCTTTAATATTTTCATTATTTTTGTTAGGAACTGAATTGTTTGCCCTGAAAACACTCATATGTGTTGGGATCCAATAGCATTTGGGATTAGGGCTTTCTTTGTTATCATTGTGATGCTATGTCATCAGTGTAGAGAGTGTCTTAAATCTAATTCCTCTCCTGAGGAACACAGTGAGAGACATAGACACAAAGAGAAAAAGTGCAAATGGGGAAAAGATAGATACCACATGGGGATCAACTTTCAGCCAGACAAGCATGTCTATAAAGGAAGTCATGATGTCAGGTAGGAAAGGGGTAGGAAGAAGAACAGTTGGAAATGGGAAGCCAGGGGGAAGTACACCAATGTCATGGGGGGAAAAAGTGTGCATATATTGTTGGATGAGAAATTAATTTGTTTTGTAAACTTTCACCTAAACCATAAT
>NW_006408666.1:1312565-1315881 GCF_000296735.1 Chrysochloris asiatica | reverse complement strand
TATTCTGTGTTGTTGTTGGTGGAGCTCTCTGCTATATGTCCACCTGATCCGCCATCTTGTTTGTTCCTCAGCAATAATATTCTTGACTTTTTTGTTTTGTTTTGTTATTGTTGTGTACTGTTGAGTTCTTTCCTACCCATAGCAACCCTATATAGGGAAAACCCTATATATGGTTTCTGAGGAGTGACTGGTGAGTTTGAACCACCAATCTTGTAGTTCAAAAGGACTTTGCAGTCCAGCGCATTAATCCACAGTGCCACACCAGTACTCCATTTTTGTTGTCTGGGAACCGAGAATGTCCTCTATTTTCCTGTTATCATATTGTCCTTATTGAGTCCTGGTGTGGTGCTGTAGGATAAACACTCAACCATAAGTTTGATTTGAACTGCAGAGTTGACAGTTCAACCTCACCAGTCGCTCCTCTGAAACCCTCTACAAGGTCACTATGGGTTGGAACCAACTCTATGGCATTTAACAACAGCAAACAACAACAACATACCTCTTTAGTGTAAATTTTTTTTTAAACTTAATGAACTATTAAAGGGGGAGAGGCCAAGGATTTCTTTAGTTCTGTATAAATTCATCACCAAAGCCTTTTAAAGACAGCAAACCATATCCACATATTCTCTACAAAGTCCTACAGCCCAATTCAAGCCATTCTAAGATATTTAAGGCATCAGATTAAATGTTCAATAATTTGGGATATACACTTCTACTTCAAAAGCCAAATTTGCTTTTATAGATTGAAAGTTGCTCTATCTTAATCTTAGAAATAAACTGTTGACTAGGAAAATAACACACCAAGTATTTTATCATTTATAAAACTGAAATATCGATCTAGGAGTCTTGAAGCTAATAAATTTGTTCAGTAGTAAAAAAATAGGCAGTAATTCAGAGGGAGGGAGTTAGTTAATTTTCACCAACTTTGCTTCTTGGCAGGCAAACTGCTGATAATAAATTTTTCCGATGACCTCCTTCATGCTTGTTGTATACTTCTCTATGTTAGACAAATCCAAGTCAACACTTGTCAAAGTGTCTGAATGAGCTCTGTGTATGGGTAATGATCCATTATATTTATGGTATCTTCTGGCTGGACCTGCCTGTTCATTTGCAGATGTCATTGAATTTTGATCACTGTTGTCTCAGTGGGACTGATTAATTCATCTTACAAGAATAAAAGCTAAAATAAATCAAATTAGGAGCAGAAAAAGACATCCATTGTTTAGATTAAAATGGGGAAGCCAGAATGAATTAGTGAAGATGTCATTTATAAATGCACTGAGAGAGAAATTTACTGATATGGGATTATTTTTGGCTGAATCCTCTAGGGAAACAAAACCAATGAAGCATATAAGTGTATATATATACCAAGATTTGTAGACCAAGATTTTATCTCAAGGAAGTATCCCACACAGTTGAAGAAGCTGGCAAGTTCCAAGTCAGATGTCAGGCTGGAGGTTTCCTTGGACTAATGTAGTTTCAGTGGTGAAGACAAGATTGGCAGGTCAGACAGCTGGCTGTGGAGGTGAGCGAATCCACAGTTTTCAGGTCAGAAGGCAGGTTGCTAACTCACTAGATGCAGAGCTTAATGATTCTCAGGATTGGCAGATGACATGGCAAGCTTCTGGTTCAAATACAAAGGACCAGAGCTCAAATGATGACAAGTCTGACACAGGACCCTGATCCATCAAAAAGCGAGAGAGCTTTACTAGAATGTTCCTACAGATTGGAAGTTGCCACAGCCCTGAAGAAATGTCTTTGAATTGGTTTGCCACTCATAGAAGATCTCAAGATGATGGTGATTGCTTTATGTCACATTGCACCGTGGGGTGTGACTACATCATCATCACCAAACCACCGAGAATCATGGCTCAGCTAATTTGAGGCACAACATTAAGCAACACACGGATAATAGAATCCATTTTTATTGTTTCATTTATCAGAGTGGCTCTGCAAAATATGTTTTTAGAAATTATGAAAACAAGGTCAGTGCAGTTGTTGGGTATACATGGATGCTCTTAAAATATCTGAAAATAGTTTGAATTCTTTAGAAATTTAGATACCTTCCCCTTCATATATCAGCACTATTCACTTGTTTTGTCTTTTATAAGAAAGAGAGAGTGCAAAAGTATACTTAGTTTAGTGGCTTATGACTCATAGAGTAGTCCAGGGCCCACAGTGGATACTGCATCATTCTTTTTATTTCTTTTCTTTTGCTTTCTGTGCTCAAGATTGAGATATCTCTACAGATCTACCGACAACTTTGTTGATTATTTCTTCTGTGGTCTCAAAACCGCTAAGTTTCTTTGTTTGTATTTTCTCTTTTTAACATGTTGTTGTTAGGTGCCATCAAGTCGGTACCGACTCATAGTGACCCTATGCACAACAGAACAAAACACTGCCTGATCCTGGGCCAACCTCACAATCATTGCTGCGTTTGAGACCATTGATGTTGCCACTGTGCCAATCCATCTCTTTGGGTTCTTCCTCTTTTTCTCTGACCCATCTGCTTACCGAACATGGTATCCTTCTGCAGTAACTGGTCTCTCCTAACAATATGTCCAAAGTATGAGAGAAAATTTGGTCATCCTGGCCTCCAAGGAGCACTCTGGCTGCACTTCTTCAAACACAGAAGATCTATTGGTTCTTTTGGCAGATCATGGCACTTTCAGTAATCTCCTCCAAAACCATAACTCAAATGCATCAATTCTTTTATGGTCTTCTTTATTCACTGTCCAACTTTCACATACAAATGAAGTTATTGGAAATACCATGGCTTGGGTCAGGCACACTTTAGTCCTCAAGCTGACGTCTTTGCTCTTCAACACTTTAAAAAGGTCTTGTGCAGCAGATTTGCCTAATGCAATACATCGTTTGATTTCTTGACTGCTGCTTCCATGAATGCTGATGGTTGATCCAAGAAGAATGAAGTCCTTGACAACTTCAATCTTTTCTTCATTGATAAGAACCATACTTTCCTTTAATTATTATTTAAGAATTTTTTCTTCTATTTATGGGAGCATATTTATTTTAGGGTCTTTGAAGTTTTTTTTTTGTTTTTTTGTTTTTTTTTTTTTTACTGCTAAGTCTAATCTCCATTGCACTTCTGAGGCAATGTCTACTGGTTGGTCACATTTTTCTGGGGTTTTTTTGGTTCTTTTTTTTTTACATGATTTGTAATTTTTTGTTGAAAACTGGACAGTTTAGCTAAGTCATGCTATTCGCTTTGGATTTGGTCTTTCCTCCTAACCATGCTGGGATTTGTTGTTATCTATTTATTTACTATCTTATTACTGACTTGAAATCCTGGTGTGGC
>NW_006408666.1:1308614-1312465 GCF_000296735.1 Chrysochloris asiatica | reverse complement strand
TCCTGTGCCCACTTTTTAATTGGGTTATTTGTCTTTTTCTTGTAGAGGTGTTGCAGTTTCCTGTATATTCTAGAAATGAGTCCCTTGTCTGATATGTAATTGCAAAATATTTTTTCCCATTCTGTAGGTTCCCTCAAAGAATGTTTTTAAATGAATTAACACACACAGAAAGAAAGACTCAAATACTCACACATTTCATGATCATATCCACAAATGAGGTTTGTCAAAAGCTCATCCTAAGTATTCAGGCTACAAACCAAGCTCAGAAGTGATCCATCCCAGGTACCTGGTAAGATATCCAGGAATTTCAGTTTGGAAGTGAAAATTGGGTATTCTGTACTCTTCTTCCTTCATACCAATTTCAAAGTTATCCTTAACTTATTTTTATGGAGTCTGTCTCTCGTTTAATTTTCCTTGCCCCATTAAGAACTGTACCCAGAACTCATTCTCATGTGTCTTCAAATCAAATTCTTTTTAAATCATATTTGGCTTATAAGGAAAGACTCCTTCATCCTTCCGTCCACATGGTTTCATTCAGAGTTGTCAGGCCTTCACTGCTGACCCCAAGACTTCAGCCGTCGCTGTACCTAATAAGAAGTCTCCTCCAGATTTGCTATTCTCCCAGCATCCCTGTGGCAGCTCCGGTGAACTTCATTTGTCTTTTATCTTCTCTGACTTGCTGCTTTGTACTCACAGCAGCAGAGCTGATGCCATTCTATTTCTCTGCCTAGATCCCATCTGTTCAAATAGGGACACCCATTTTAATCAATGTGCCGGATGGCTAACTCCACCCCATCATTTCACCCATGGATAGGAAGGTTTAGCTCAGCATATCTAACTCCTGAGAGTGTAAAAAAAAAAAAAAAAAAAAAAAAAAAATCAGAGCTGCCAGACTCAGAATACCAAGGGCTCTTAAGGTGATTGTGAAGGCCTTCTAGGAACAATGAGACAAGATTGAATTGTGCACAGCCGACTATGCTCCTTGGCATTCAAGAAACATCTGAGTCAGAGAACGCATACGAGCCCAAGCTAATAAACACTTAAACCACAGTCTCAAGAACAGGCAGTAAGTCAGACTCTTGAACTCCAAAGCAAAAGAATCAGACCAATGCCCATTAGCTTGGAAATTTCTTCTGACCCTTCAATTCCAGTTTTCAGTAAGAGCACACTTGTATTTTTCCTGTCTCCCCTGGCTGTCTTAGAAGCATGGACATTTAAAAAATCAGAAGAAATCAGGGGCTTCAGATGCTGCTAGATGCCTCATCTAGCAACTGATGACTCAAAATGTGCCTTTTCCATAAATGCCAGGAGGCCTCATTGAAAAGAAAAGCTAATAACTTTTGGATACAGTTGCTGTTGTTGTTGTTAAGTGTCAACTAGTTGGTTCCTACTCATAGGGTTTCCAAGGAGTGGGTGGTGGGTTTGAATCACCGACCTTGAGGTTAGCTGATCCTATAATGCCATGGTTCATAATTTTGTCATTTTACTTGTTACTTGTCTCCACAAAATGATAGTCAATTCTTTTTAGCAAGGGAAGAAGAGTGCCAATATAGTTTTTTAATCCTTGATATTTCCTTTTGCAAAAGGGATGCTCATTGGGCACAGGCAGCCTGAGAGACACTGGAGGACACAGTTCAGGGTCTACCAGGGTAGTCCTGACAAAGTCCATGGACAGACGCTTTGCTTGCTTCTCTCCAATCTGAAAGACGAATGTTTCTGGAAGGCAGGGCGATGGCATGCGTGAGGCAATCACACAGTAGCCACAAAGGTCTTCTGGATTTCAGCTTTCGCTTTTGAGATGTTGGCACTCCCATTTTCACTGTGTCTCTGGAGTCCCTATTCCCAGGTAGCTGGCAAAACTCATAGGGGCACAATTCTAGGATCACATCGTATCTGTTTGTATTTGTAACATTGTCCCATCAGGCCATCTCTCCTGTCCTCTTCCTATCCCTGCCCTCTGCTCCCAGGGGAGTGGATGAGACTATGGAAGGATACACATAAAACAGCTCTCAGGGATCTCCTCTTCATCCTGGCCACCAACACTCACAGCTGTATGCATACAGCGCACACCTGCACATACACCCACATGCAGTGCATGGACACACATGCATACGAGCATGCTCACACCCTCTTATTGCCTCCCCAGCATTTCTGAGGAGCAGCCTGAGGTTGTTCATAATCTGCCTGGCCACACTGGTTTTGTGATTCATGGTCTTTCTCTCTCATACCTTCTGGCCAAACCTCTTATGTATAATTTTATGGTATCATCTGTTTAGAAAGGAATGCAAACTCTTGCGATTTAATTTATTCCTCTTCTTCCAGACAAGGACTGGCTTAAGCTGTGTCTTATGTGATTTCAGGCTATAAAGAGTCATCTCTGGAAGCTCCTTGTAAGAAAATGAATTCTACTAGAGGTATCCATGTGCTCTAACTAGAAACTTAAGCTGCCGCACTGTTGTTTATAGATGCTGTTGTGTTGACTTCATCTCATGGTAACCCCATCAGCAACAGGATGAAAGGCCTCCAAGCCCTGTGCCATCCTCACAATTACTGGTGATCTTGAGTTCATTTCTGTGGTCACTGTGTACTTTGAGTATCTTTCAATCTCAGGGGTTCATCTTCTATCATTTATATCAGATTTATATATTGCTGGGAGCCCTAGCATTTTCATTGGCTAATTCTCTGAAGGAGATCACTAAGTCTTTCTCCATACTCTGTATGAGTAAGGGAGCTAATGAAGTGTTCATAGGTGTATACACTCTGGGTGATAGTCCCCAACTTAGAATAGGGTTCCATTTTTAATTGGTTCTGATGAAATTCAAATACCTAATTTCTTCTAGTTTCATCATTATTATCTTTTATTTGAGCATCTATGAGTGATCATAGGAGAATTGTAAAATCAGCAAATTACTCACTGCAACATTGTATACAGTAAACATTATCTATGTTGTTATTGTTGTTTTTACGTGCTGTCTAGTCGGTTCCGACCCATGGCAACCCTGTATAGGGTTTCCGAGGAGCAACTGGTGAGCTTGAACCACCGACCTTGCAGTTCAAACAGCTTTGCAGTCTGGTTCATTAACCCACAGAGCCACACCAGGGCTCCATGTGAGCTATAAAACCAGTCAGTTCTGACAATATATGGGTTCTCTGAGGCTGTAAATCTATATGGACCAGAAAACCTCATCTTTCACCCAGGGAGCCACTGTGGGTTTGAACTGGCAGCTTTGTGGTTGGCAGTCCAGTGTTTACGGTACAACGCTGCAGGGCTCCTTACTATGAACTAGAGTAGAACTAGACAAGCCCATCACCTGAACCTACTGCTTCCATTTGTTTGAATTCATAGTGACTGTATAGGACAGGGAATTAATTACCAAAAAGTGTTTCAGAGGCTTAAATCCTTACAGAAGCACACAGCCTTGTCTTTACTCAGAGTGGCTAGTAGGTTCTAACCAGCAACGTTTCAGTTAGCCACTGTGAACTTTATTGCCTCATGAGGGCTTCTTATAGACAGACATAGTTGGGAATCATAATACATAATGTATATGGGTGTATATCCACCACACTGACAGACAGATCATGTCCAAAACAATGCTGAAGGAATGTGTCTCCTCCTTGAATTTTAATCCCCTTGGCTACTAATAGAAAACACCTGGCCTGTCTTCTCAGAAGCCACTGAGTTTGGCAAGTGGCACTATTTTCTTTCTCTTTGGGCAATTCGGATTCTCCCTAGGACCTTTACCCTTTACCAGCATAGATGAGCTCCCTACTAGGTGCCTACTAGCATGTTGATGCAGAGCTGACTAGATGGCAGCACTTGTGGAGTGTGTGTGGCGGGGGGGGGGGGGGGG
>NW_006408666.1:1300800-1308514 GCF_000296735.1 Chrysochloris asiatica | reverse complement strand
GAGGAGCTGCTGATGAACTTGAACTGCTGACCTTAAGGTTCGCAGCCCGATTCGTAACCACTACGCTACCAGAGCTCCTTTTACAGCTTAATAGTACTTTATTTTTAAAAATAAATTTCTTCAACACTCTCTACCTTATTGTTCTTTCAAACTTTTAATGAGTGAGGCAAGTAAGAGTAATTATCATTTCATTAATAAGGAAAATGATCAGAGAAATTGAATAACGGATCGACTATCACACTTGCTGTCTTTAAGTCCAGACTCTCTTTAATATTTTAACGTATTGCTTTAACATATGTTCCAAATGCTCTGTGGAAAGAAGGCAGCAAAATGCATGTACCATCTTAGAAAAGTTTCAAGTAAAAGTTCATAAGCATTTAAAGTGTCGGCCACTTTCAATGGAAGTGATAATTGAAATGATCTGTACCACTTGACTCCTTCACTCCCTGAGAGCTCTTGAAGTTTAATCCTTCCCTGAAACCATTTTTTTGTGAAGTCAAGTGAACTGCTGAGAGCTTACAAATTAGTGTACTTGAGTTGACTTAAATGATTCCAAAAATATGATTCACTAGGCTAATCATTTCATGCTTGGTGGTGGTGGTTGCTATATACCTTGGAGTCGGTTCTGACTCATAACGACCCAGCATAGGGTTTCTGAGACTGTAAATCTTTATGGAAGTAGAAAACTTCATCTTTCTCCTGCAGAATGGCTTGTCGTTTTGAACTGCTGACTATTTCGTGATTAGGAGAAGGTGAACTTGATAACTGTTATTTAAGATGAGTAGAAAATGTCTTAATTTATAATGAACAAGAGGTTGCATGAAAGATCCAAACTCCAAGTGTTCCAGAGGGTTGAGTTTGTCACTGATTTTATGGAAGAGGCAGATACAGCCATGAATCCAAGTCCATAAAGGGGAGTAGAACTGTTGTGGAACCAAAGTGGGCTGTCTCACAAAGCCTCGAAGGCCAGATGCCCACTTAGCTGTATAAAATATCTTTGTTGGTGGCATTTAAAGAAGAGACTGAAGGACATCACATGAGAAATTATTTTGAGCAGTATGGGAAATTTGAGGTAATTGATACCGTGACTGATTGAGACAAGATTTTGTAACCTTTGATGACCATGAGTCTGTAGGTAAACTTGTTCATTCAGAAGGACATACTGAGAATTCCATAGCTCTGAAGTAAAGAAAGCTCTGCCTAAGTAAGAGATGGCCAGTGCCGCCTGCAGCCAATGAGGGCAAAGTCATTCAGGAAACTCGGGTGCTGACCATGAAGGTGGTTTGGATGGGAATAATTTTGGTGGGTATGGCTTGAATGGCAGCTCTGGTGATGGTGGGTATGGAGGCAATGAAATGGTTACCATGGATTTGGTAACGATGGAAACAACATTAGAGATGGCAGGCGTTACAGTGATTTTGACAATGGCCAATCAGTCCTCACATTTTGGACCTGTGACGGGAGGAAACTTTGGAGGTAGGGACTCTGTCCTTATGATGGTAGCTATGCCAGTTTAAGGGAGCATGGTGGTTCCATATGATAAACACTGGACTGAGAACCACACAGTCTGCTGTTCGAACCTGCCAGCTGCTCCTAAGGAGAAAGAGGAGACTTTCTGCTATGCAAAGTGAATGCGCAAAGCCTCAAAACCCCTGTACAGGGTCAATATGAGTCGGAACTGACTTGACGGCACTTCACAGCAACAGCAAGGCAGTTCCAACAGCAGCAGTAGCAGAAGATTTTACGACAGCCAGGAAACAAAGCTGAGCCTGAGAGGAGTGGCAGGAAGTGACGACACAGAAGCTGTAGGTCATAACAGATTTATGAACTCAAACGCAGTGGTGGCAGGTTCTAGATGCTACAGTTAAGACATATTTTAGAAAATATTCATGTGTATGGACAAGAAATATTCAAGGACTATATTTGTGACTAATTGTGTACCAGGGTATTTTAGTTTAATTCCAACAAAGTGTTGCAGTCCAGCAAAATGTTTTAATACCTTTATTTTTGTACTCACGCTGTTGATTACAAAATCTAATGAATGTAGTAGTCTGATCATGATACGGAATAAATGTCTTAAAAAAGAATTATAGTGAGCAGTTATTTCAGACCTTGCAGAGAATCTCGGCTCAAGGAAGTATTTGTTAGGTTTTATTCTTTAAATTCCATTTAAGACTCTGCTTTTGCTTTTAAACTGATGTTTTGCATTTCTTATTCTCTACTTCTCAGATTTGCTTAAATTGAGAATGTTTCTGCAGCTCCAGAGCCAAATGGGACCCAGTCATGTTTACATTCTTCTCTGCCTACTTCTTTACTCAGCAGAAGCCCAGCCCTGAAGAGTGTCCAAGGGTAAACATGACTCTTTACATAGAGTTGAGGAAGAGGTGACCCAAGCAAATATCACATGACTCAAAGTCGTTGAAAGCTAATATTTAGCAACCTCTTGTGTTCTTCACTTTCAAAATATTTGTCTCTGGAAATAATGTGAGAACTAATTTGTCAAGGAGAAGTTAAAGTGGACAAAACCCAATATTGAAATGTTTCCCTTCTATGGGTGTCTAACTAAGCACCGTGAGTTGGATAGATCTAAGGAAATGCCGTATCACCTGTGGTTCTTCAACAAGCAACCCAACTGTAATCTGAGATTCTTACTCTATTACTTAAGAACACCTGGAAGAGAGAAGGATCTCCAGGTTTCAGTTTAGGGTATGTTTAATACTGACATACCAATACTCTTTGGACTATATTTAAGTTGGGAAGGGGTCTCAAGTTAAATATTTAGAAAAATTGTAGATTATGATATAAAAGGCAAGTCTTACTTTCAAAATTGTTTGTTAGTAAATGAAATGTTGAATGTATATGATTTAGATTAAATGAAACATAAAATTTATGTAAACCTGAAATTTTACCTTAATTAAAAAAAATGAAAGAATAAATCCAATGGTCCATATTATTTGAAATAAACTGAAGTCTTACTAAATTGTAACAGTTTGACAAATTCAGGATTACAACTAGGTACAGATAATAGGTAAATTATTTTTCCTTTGAAATGCTAACAGGACTTAAACCCATTTTATTCATTATTTCTGACATTCATGAATCAAATGTAGTCATAAATTTAAGAGAATCAGTCTAAATTTAATACAAGCTTATGAAGGAAAAATAAACTTAGCCTGAGTGCATTGTTATTAGCATTATCATGAATAGTACAAACAGTTAACATGATTGCTTATGGGGAAAAAAAAAAAAGGGTTGAAGTGCAAATTTACCTAGAAGCACCTTAGAAGAAAGATCTGGTGATACACTTCTGGAAAAGCAGCCATTGGAGAACCCTGTGGAATCAACTCAATGGAAACTAATAATGGCTCATACTGCCAGTAGAGATTTAAACCACAAACTGGTAGTTGGGAACCTAATAACTTGTAGTCAATCCTTGCTTGGTTCAACAGATCTTTACTGAATGCTTCCTATATGCTAGGAGTCCTGGTGTGAAGCTGTAGGTTAAGCACTTGACTACCAATCACAATGTCGGTGGTTCAAACCTACCAGCCATTCCTTGGAAACCCTATACGAGGTCGCTATGAGTCAAAACTGACTCGACAGCACTTCACAAGAACAACAATAATATGCTAGCCTCTGTGCAGGCAGTTTGGGTAAAATACTGAAAAAGAGAGATAAAAGGTTTTTCCACATGGATGGGAGACATGAATAAGCAGAGCGCCAACTACTTTGCTGGGAAAAGGAAAGAAACCATAGAGTGGCCCCCAGCCAATCCTGGAGCACCAGGAAAGTGACATACATGTCAGTCCTCTAGGCTGTGGGCTGTTGCCAGGTAACCAGGTGAAGGGAAATGCATGTCCATTCATTATTTCCTTCTTTTAAGGAATGGATTCCAACCTCACTACTGTTTAGTGAATTAGTAACGAGCTTGTCCCTGCTGCACGCTGACCCTACCTTTGGCCAACAGGCATGTTTAGGCCTAAGGAGAAGGAGATGGAGAGGGGAAAGGCAGCCAGATTTCAAAAGCTTGGGTTAGAGAGCTATAGACCCTCATAAAGCTCCTGTCCGGGGTTGGAAAGTAGTAGGAATTCTAGAGTTGGTGTCTGAAGAGGATGAGAGAAGTCAGTCTTATTCAGAATGACTGGTGATTTGATGCTGGAAACAGTGGTGGCTTGATTTTGTCTTCAGTACAACTAAGTAAGGAGCTCTGGTAGCATAGTGGTTACGAATCAGGCTGCGGGCTGCAACGTCAGCAATTCAAAACTACCAGCTGTTCCACAGGAGAAAGATGAGGTTTTCTGCTCCCGTAAAGATATACAGACTCAGAAACCCTGTACAGGGTTGCTATGAGTCGGAACCGACTCCACAGCACACAACAACAACTCAGTAAGTAGAGTCTGAGAAGCCAGGTACCAGCTGCAATCGGAAGATGGAAAACGTGATAACAGGAGATGGTAGATATGTGGAGACGGGTCATCAAGAACCCTGCAGGTAGTCCCTGTACCAAACAAATGTCTTGAAGTTTGGATCAATTCCTCAGCCTAGCCCAAGTAAACAGCCAGTCACCAAGAACAGTTCAGAGGTGTTGTAGTGTTTCAATCCCACCAGTCAGTCCTTGGAAACCCTACACAGGGCTGCTGTGAGTCAGAACCAACTTGATGACACTTAAGGACAACAGGAAATCTTGGGAGGGATTCCAGCGGCTGATCTGAGGAAGGGAATGTTTAAGCAGAGAAGAGATTACTCAACTTCTTTCTGTCTTCATAGTGTTTTTGCTTGTGCTTCACTTAAGCAAATGTTTATTTCACTTTTAAAGTACTTGGAAAACAGAGATGTTGTCAAAATGTCAGTCTTTATTTGGTTATCTAGCAGCTGTGAATCCTTCAGGAATTCGACATCCCTGGGCTGAATGTTCTGTGAAAATTCAGATAGGAGCATCCATGTTATGGGACTCTTGTAAGGATTATATGAGGAAGAGCATGTAAAGTGATTAGGAAAAGCCAGCAAGGCAACCATCTATGGTTGTGTAGTTTGGCACTACACAACTCTGGATAGGGGTCTATTTGATGTTGTTGTTGTTGTTGTTGAGCCTGTTCTGACTCATAACGACCCCATATAGGGTTTCTGAGGAGCTGCTGATGAACTTGAACTGCTGACCTTGCGGTTCAAACGGACTTTGCAGTCCAGTGCATTAACCCACAGCACCACCCCAGAACTCCAAAATGACACAATAATCTAGTTTAGCTCTGACAATGCATATTAAGGGTGTAGCAATTGATAACCATTGTGATGAGAAGGAGACAGAAACCTTTTTTTTTTTTTTTTTTTAAGTAGGGAAAACAGTGGAGGAGTCCTCGAGTGGTGCTGTGGGTTAATGCGCTGGACTGCAAGGTCAGTTTGAACCACAAGGTCCGCGATTCGAGCTCCCCAGCTGCTCCTAGAAACCCTACACAGGGTCACTATGGGTCGGAATCGACTTGATGGCACTTAACAATAACAAAAACACAGTGGAAAAGAGGGAAGGCTATGACTTGGAGGGGATGTGTGTATGTGTACCTGGACACAACCCAACCACACCAACACTGAGCTAGAGCACTGTGATGAAATCCAGGCCCTGCTGGCCAGCTCATGTACTGTGTGGGACAAAGCTGATCTTGTGCTCCTACAGATGTATAGGTCCCAGTGCCTTTCTCCAGGGAACTTTTCTGCATTTCATCCTTTAGGGAAAGTTGTAGCTGACTGTGATGGTTAAGATTTTGTGTCAACTTGACTGGGCCAGGATTTCCAGTGGTTTGGTAGCTGAAATGTCCCCATGTTGAGATCTAATACAGTGTAGTTAACTCTATGATGATTGGCTATGAGCCTGCTTCCATTAAAATGGACACCCAGGCAAAGCTTGCTTGCTTTCTGCTGGGTCTGGACCTTGCATCTGCCTCATCCTTCAAACACTGGACTTGAGCCAGTGGACTGCTGTGTTATCTGCCTGCTTGCCTGCCTGCTGGAACTGCCTGTCGATCTTGATTCTTCTGACCCGGATTTGGGACTATCCCAGCTCTGTAATTGGGAGCCATTTCCTTGATATCAACTTCTCTTTATAGATCTACATATATAAGTTTTACTGGTTTTACTTCTCTTGAGAACCCAGCCTAACATAATGACAATGACAATTTTTATGGAGCTTTCATTTCCTAATAGACAAGGGCATGATGGGATTGGAAAGCTAGGCCCATGGCATACTTGCCTTTGGAGGGAACCCAGACACAAAAGGTGACCTTTGTGAGCCCAGTGTCAACAGGTTAGGATGGCCACCCAATGCGGGTTTTGCACAGCCCTACCCCCTGAGCACTTTGTGGTCACAGCTGGCAGGTTAAGGAGACGCGCAGGAGCTATATTAGGTGGACTTTGTCTAATGGTCAGGCTTCTGTGCATCAGCAGAACTTTTCTTACAAAGCTCTTTTTTCATCAAATGATTTCACTCCCAGAACAATTTCACAATGAGGATGAGGAAAATGGTAAAAAAAAAAAAAAAAAAAATCAGCCAAGATTAACTCAGTGATTTTCATTTAAAATAAAAATAAAACATGCCTTTGGATGAAGGAAAATGCATTCTAATTAGTCTGAGAAGGTAGGAAAAGAAATCAGATATATGTGCTACTTCAACCACAGCTCATTTTTCATTCTAATATCACCTTCCATTCTCTTGGGCTTTCTCAAAAAAGGAAAGAAAGAAATTGAACATCAGTCTTGCTGAGGTACTGAGATTATGTCTGTGTGTGTGTATGTGTGCACCTGTGCATTTAAATTCCAAACAGCACTAATCATTTGGAAGTAGGTCTGACCTTCTAGGATTTTAAGACCTTGAAACCCAGACATTTATACAACTGTTCTAAATATAGTAAGGAAGATATAGTGATCTTAATTCTATTGCACTGAAAAAACCTTAGATTTCATCCAGTGGAACACCATTGTTTAAAAATTAAGAAAATATTTAGAACATTTAATAGATAAAGAGAAATTGAAGATGTCAATTTTAGTAGGAAAAAGCTACTGATGCTTCAAAATGCATCTTTTGCCAAAGGCAGGATGTTTCCTGCAAAAAAAAAGGTAGTTTATTTTATATGTGGTAGGTCCAAAAATGGAAGCGATTTTTGTGAGGTCAGAAAACAAGAGCTACTTGGAAACAATTCTCCATGGGTCACTCACATTTCTGTAAATCTTGTGAGTAAAATACTGTCTTCAGACTGGGCTATCATTTCATTTCCAAACAGTCTTGGAAGAAAAAGATTATGACTTCCTATGGAGAAAGGGACAAGCACGCTTACCTCCCCATTCATAAAAGATCCAAAATCCTTTCCGGTAGTGTAATCTATTGTGCATTCAGTCCTCTGGCCCCATCTGCATTGCCAGCACAGGATTTGTGGGCAAGACAAAGTGACACAAAAATGCTGTGTTTATGCTGCTTGATGCACTTTGAGTCTTAAAATCTCTTGTCTCTGATTCAGGCATCTTAAGTTTTCTGCCAGCATCCATGAAACGGTGACAAACTAACCCGTTAGGTTGAAAACAGGAAAAATCTCAGACCCTTTGCAATTGTTGATCAGACATAAAGAAGGGATTCTGATTTATCATCTGTTACTATGGTGACAGTTTTTGATAAGTTATTTGCAAAGTGTTGTTATTCCTCAAAGAATGTTTTTTTTTTTTTTTAATTAAA
>NW_006408666.1:1297849-1300700 GCF_000296735.1 Chrysochloris asiatica | reverse complement strand
GTCCGTGTAGCAGAATGGTCATACAATTATCAGTCAGAGGCTGTGGTTAAATACCTTGAGCTAGTAAATCTCCTACTCTGTGCTGCTGGATCTACAATGTGTCTGCCATTTTGTAAGAATATTACTACAAATTTAGCAGCTTAAACCACCACACATTTGTTATACCATATTATTTGTAGACCAATATTTTAAACACAGATTATCAGTAACTTCTGCTTTAGGGATGCCATCAAAGTTTTTTCACTCAGATCATATTTTATGAAGACACACTCTTCAGGGTTGTTGGTAGAATTAAGTTATTTTTTTGCTATTAGCTAGTGCTTTCCCTCAGTTCCTTGCCATATAGACTTCTCTACAGGGCAGCTCAAGGAGCTCTGGTAGCACTGTGAGCTATGCAATGGATTGCTAACCAAAAGGTCTATGATTCAAATCCTCTAGTCAATCCATAGGAAAAAGATAAGTTTTTTTTGCTCCCATAAAGACTTTGGCTTAGGAGGCAGATCACAACATAGCAGCTAGCTTCATCAAAGCCAGCAAAGGCAAGAACTTCCAAGCCAGGGAGATACCCCAAATTTCTACAATATACTGAAGAAATAAACATTCTGTTAAATGTGTCATATTGTATTTGTTGAAAACAATGCATAGACCCTGCCTACATACAAAGGGCAATTGGAGGCCATCTCAGGGAATATTTTTTTTTTAATTTCAGGGAGCTGAGAAGTGGACTGTGCATTCTACTGCTTGCACTGTGGTTCTTTAAATCAAGCCAGGGATGAATAGCCCAACAGAGTCTGTTTGCTCCTTACCATGTGATAGATGTTCAAGTCATCAGGTGTAAATGGGGTCTTAGCATACCCCTTTTCAGATGTCTGAGCTCCATGCATTTCCGTGCACATTTCTAGCTGGTGTGGTGTTTGGTCATTTTTCGTAACTTCAGGTTCCTGCACTGGGCCACAAGTTCAATTTGAATAGAAATTCTGGCAGTTTGAACTCACCTCAGAAACCCTATACAGGGTCGCTATGAGTTGGAGCCAACTCGATGGCACTTAGCAACAACAACAACAATTGTTTGTTACTAAGATGTCTATTATTTTCAATAATGAATAAAATGGGATTTTTCACTCTCTGCTTTTAATACAGTCAACCGGCAGGGTAGGAGAGGATGCCTAGAGAGAAGGTTGCTCCACAGAACTGGTTGTTGCTGAGGGTCAGGGATGGGGAGAGCAGAAATGGGAGCAACCCCTGACTCAGACAGTTACTTTTCTGTCCAATATATAATGTTGTTGTTGTTAAGTGCCGTAGAGTCAGTTCTGACCCATAGCAACCATGTATAGGGTTTCTGAGGAGCAGCTGGTGAGCTTGAACCATTAACTTTGCAGTTCAAATGGATTTACAGTCTGGTGTATTAACCCACAGCATCACACCAGGACTCCAATATATAATCAATTTTCTTAAATAAATACTTCTCAATTTGTTGCATAACTTCAGTCAATTCCAAGACTCTTGAAGTGGTATTTTTGACAATTTTCTGGAGGTTCATCATTGTTTTGTGAAGAAACTAAAAGAAACGGGCGAGGCTTCTTTGAGAGACACAGACCAGACTCCATTTTGTTCTTTGGGTTTATTGCTTTCAGATGTTAACATAATTTCTCTCAGGATGCTCCCAGGAAGAGCATTCACCTAGATAAATCCTATAAATATCTGTACCTTCACCTTTCAAATGACTCAAGCAAATTCAGGATTAACAAAAAAATGTTTAAGAGCTCTTTTCATTGTCTTCTTAGCAGGTTTCTTCCCTTACCCAAACAGTACTGATATAAAAAATTTCCCAATTTGTGTTTCCTAGAACTATCTATTGAGGTGTTCTGTATGTTTCTGTAATATTAAATAGGAAAGAGTAACTATTTTGTTTTTATATTAGGAAACCAAATACTATTTGCAGTTTTATCAAATATGTTCGTTTATTGGTGATAACTGGAATATTGTGTTTATGTTAAGCACCATTGAGTTGGTTTCAACTCATAGAGACACTGTATAGGGTTTCCAAGGAGTGGTTGGTAAGCTTGAACTTCTGATCTTGTGGTTCAAACTGACCTTGTGGTCCAGTGCACTAACCCACAGCACCACACCAAGACACTGGAATATAGAGTAATATAATTCTATTACCAGAGCTCAACAATATTACCCATAACCACTGCAGTAATTTTGAAAATGGAAACAACTAGTTATTTTAATACAGATATTGCAATTAAGAACTAAACACAAGTATCAAATGTTTATTTCATCCATTAGAAAATTGTATTGCCTCTACTTTTAGGATTCATCTTGAATCTAACCACTTCTTATTTAAGAGGTAAAAATGATGTTTGTTGTTGTTGTTAAGTGCCATTGAGTCGGTTTCAACCCATGGATTCTAAGGAGTAGCTGGTGAGCTTGAACTGCCAACTTTGTGGTTCAAATGACTTTGCAGTCCAGCACATTAACCCACAGCACCACTCCAGGACTCCTAGTGAACCCAATTCCTTGAAATTGATTCCACATTTTCCCACTTACTCATTATTGCTGTTAGGTGCCCTCAAGTTGGTTCTGATTCATAGTGACCCTATGCATAAGAGAACAAACTACTGTCTGGCCTTTTCTCACCTTGAAATAGTTGTTAATCTGAGTCATTGTCACAATAACTTTTGAAATAGTTGTTAAGCTGAGTCATTGTCACAATAACTTTTGACATCGTTGTTAAGCTGTGTTGTCATCACAACAACTCTCGTGTTGCAGTCACTGTGTCCATCCATATTGTTGGGGGTTTTCTATTCTTTCACTGATCCTCCACTTTATCAAGCATAATGCCCTT
>NW_006408666.1:1294562-1297749 GCF_000296735.1 Chrysochloris asiatica | reverse complement strand
TGGGGATGGGGGGAGCATTACCACCACAGGTTGGTCTCTGCTGGAGTCCAGAGATGTGAGTCACAGTCAAGGGTCACGGAATTTCAAAAGAAGTAACGGAAGAGTTGTAGAGAAAGCTTCCTTAAGTCAATGATTCACAAGTATTCCCCATCTGAAATGGTTCCCTTTCTGCTTCAACATCACATAGACTCTCAGAAGAAGAACAAATCAGTCTGAGAAGAAATGTAACAGGAATTGTTCCATATTCACCACACCGAACTTGATAGTTCCTCCTGTTCCTCAACTTCTTGCCCCTCTACTTCCTTTAATTTATCCATTCCCCTCACGTTTAGTGGAATTGTTGTATTTTGTGATTGCCAACAGTTCTATTACACAAATTGTAAAGTTGTTGCTGTAAGTAGCAAAGGTGCTATTTGTGTCTGCATGCATACATAATATAAATTTGTTCTGTTTAAAATGTCTGTGTGACCAACATGGAGACAGGTATTCTCAGAAGGTTGCATTGGGTGAACTTCTCCTAGTCAGCATGTCACATTGTCATGGACAGGATGTGAGACTGCCCAATTCTCTATGGAAACTATTGTTGTTGTTGTTAAGTGCCATCGAGTCGGTTCCAACCCATAGCCACCCTGTACAGGGTTTCCGAGGGTGTAAATCTTTATGGGAATAGAAAGCCTCATCTTTCCCCCGCAGAGCAGCTGGTAGTTTCGAACCACTGACATTAAGGTTCGCAGCCCGATTCGTAACCACTACGCTACCAGAGCTCCTTTACGGAAACTATATATCATAGTTTATTAAGAAAATCAACAAAAATCGGACTCTTTTTGAGATGAGTATTGAGAATGTATTGCTGTTCCCCAACCTGTGGGACCAGCTGGCATACAGCGAGTGGGGAGTGTGCTATTTGAACTCTGACTGTCAGCAATCAGGCGGAGAGCCCTCAGAGTTTATGTAAATGGTTTAAATGGAGGCATTGCCTGTAGTGAAACACTCTCAATGGGATGTTATAAAGCCCAAATTAAAGTTTTTTTTTTTTTTTCTTAAAATATTTGATCAAAAAGAACTCAAGACAGAAATCTTGGATAGTCAAAAGAACCATAGACACATTCCCAGGATAAAACACTGGGAAACAAATAATTCCCTTCATAGTTTTAATTTTTGCAATACCACAAGTAAGCAATACTCAAGATCCTGGAGAGTACGCAGGCCAGTGATCAAATCTGGTCCCTTCTAAATGGGCCCCATTACACTGAGTAGATGATATCTCCCATGGGTAACTAAAGTGGGAATCTTTGTTTGGGTACAGTCCTTATGGATTCAGCCTCGTTAGCATAATCAGTGTCTTAATTGTTATATCTGCAAAAACAAAATTGACATTTGATGCTGTATACTTGTACTGATTCCGGTTCAAGCCAATGTCTCTCTTTGCTATCTAACCCTTTCATTAATAGTGGTATAGATAAGTACCACTTACACTTTCCATGGAGTTTCTTGGGAAACTTTCTCCCCATGAACAGTATCACTGACATTAGTGAGGGGACTTGCATAACTGCAAAAAACAGAAGGAGGTTTGTCAGCGCCATCTTGCTGTGTCGAGAGGTTGTTGTATGAGGTGGTGCATCCTAGTGGAATGATTGTGTAAAGTTTTCATCCCTGGGTTTCTGTACATTAAGATAAGTCTTGAAAGTACATTTACTAATTCTTTTGTGTGGCACTGTTTGCTGTACTTCATTATTGACCACAGCATTGTAGTTTTACAGTGTGGAACTCTAACAATGGGGGCAGGTATGACCAATGGTCTTTTAGGATTGCTCTCATTTGGCAGCTTAGTTTGGGCTGGGGAATGAAAAGAAGAGGATTCTCCTTTCAACTGAACAATCCAAGTGTCAGTGAGGTGCCAGATGTCTTCTAGCTCCAACAGGTTGGACTCATTTACCTGTAAAGGGAACCAGGACATGATGCTGAGAATGCAGCTCTAAGAAGAAACAGGCGCAAACAGTGTATGTGTAGCCAGTGTACGGCATCATGTCCAGTTTCACTCAAGAAAATAGAATCTTGAATATACAACATTGTTTCCCTGCCTCATCTCAGCTGTCCTGTCACCAATATGCTTTACTTGACATTTATCAGAATCCATCACAACTCTCAAAAATTTAAAAATACTCAATGATTCAGCAAGTAAGTAATTAGAAAAAAAACAACCCAACAACCCATCTCTACAAAATCTTATAAACAAAATGGAATTGAGTAAAGAAGGGTTCAGAAATGGCTAGAATATAAATATTACTCAGTTAACTCTTAAATCCAGATAAGTTTCCTCACAACAGAAGAGCTACACTGTATAAACAATGATCATTTATCTGGAAGTCTGAATGTTAGAAGCATCTATACAGAGGAACCATGATGGTGGTAGAATCCAATAGACAGGCTTGTGCTGCCAAAATCTCTGAATCATGATAATATAAACTGGCTGACTTGAAATGACTTCATATTGTTACAGTTTTATACATGTTTAAAGATATAGCAAAAGCAAGCATATGTCATTGGTGGATATTTTCAAAGTGGATAATTTATAGCCTTGGTTTCAACAGATAAAATCATCCCTTTAGCTTTTATCAATATTAATTTTTAATTAATTATTTCATCAATAATATTTTTTCTTTTAAATTGCTGAATAATTCATTTGGTCATACTTAAGATAATGTGTTTTTCTAATAAATTAATATATTTTCAAAGAAAATTATTAATTGCATATTTGATTTACATACATAGCAAAATAATTTACGGTTATGCATGTATTTTCTCTTAATTTCCAGAAATACTAATGAATGAAAATGATGACATATCCTTAATACATTGCATATTTTTAAATCACATTATAAATTCAGTTTTTAAAATAAAAATATTTAAAAATGGAAACTTTGGATTAAAAGAAGGCAGAAATTCTATTCCAGCAATAATATTCTTTTTTTTTTTTTAGAGGTAACAACTTCAACATACATTTTTGGGGTGCAAATTTAATAAATAATAAACACTTTTTGTCTTTCCTAACACCTCATTATTATTATTATTATTATTTTGCTTTTTTTTTTTAAATTTAAGCTTTTTATTGTGGATTGAGTGAAAGTTTACAGGGCACATCATCAGTTTCACATTCAACAATTCATATAACTTGTTTCATTACATT
>NW_006408666.1:1284366-1285132 GCF_000296735.1 Chrysochloris asiatica | reverse complement strand
TACTCTATCCTCAGTGTCTGCCTGGCCCAGTGCCTTGGATATATACAGTAGGCACTTAGTTTAGTCAATGCTCATTGAGTGGATTCTCAGCAGTGGAGGATTGCTAAGAAACATAGCCCCCTAATCCCTTGGAAAGGCCCCCTAAACAACTAAGGACCTCATATGGCCAGACCCAGATATCTATTACTTTTCTTCTCAAAGTGTTCCAGAGACAGATCCTCTTGGAATGTGAAAGCATTAATCACCAGACCTAGCCAATTTTACAATCCAAAACAGACTCAAAAAAGAATTTCTTATGTTTTACAAGCCAACTGGTCTTATGCAACTTGAAGGCTACCTTTCACTGGGGTAGAGAACACTAGCCCCTGGGAGAGTCTGGAACTGATATTTTGAAGAACTACACAAACATGACATCTTGGTGTAAGTTTTTGTCTGAACCTACCAAAGGGACACCAACCACTAAAGCAAGTGAGGATTAAATGGAAGAATTCTACCAGTTCAATCAGAAATGGATTAATTGTTTAAACATGCAATCAAGAGTATTGATCATTACTGGTGATTATAAAGCAAAAGTTGGAAACACAGAGGAAGGATCAGAAATTGGAAAATATGGTCTTGGTGAGTGAAATGATGCTGGAGATTCATGATAGAATTTTGCAAAACCAATCATTTGTTCATTCAAATACCTTCTTCAGACAGCATAAGAGATGACTATACACATGGACCCGACCAGATGGAATACAGAGAAATCAAATTGACTCCATCT
>NW_006408666.1:1279705-1282216 GCF_000296735.1 Chrysochloris asiatica | reverse complement strand
TGTAAGGTTGGCCCAGGACTGGGCAGTGTTTCATTCTGTTGTGATAGGGTTGCTATGAGTCAGTACCGACTCGATGGCACCTCACAACAACTACATCCATAGGCCTTTGCAGTGAATCCATCTTGAAGAAATGCTGCGCATGCCATCCAATTATCATGTTGTTGTTGTTAAGTGCCGTCAAGTTGGTTCCAACTTACAGTGACCCTGTATAGGCTTCTAAGGAACAGCTGGTGGGTTTGAACTGTCAACTCTTGTGTTTAGCAGCTCAGTACTCACCCTTCCTCACCACACCAAACTGACCACTTCCTGAGAGTCCTCACCTATTTCCTATGAATAAACATGATGCCTTTTCCCAACCTAAAACCTTTTAAAATCCCAGAAAAGTCTTTGTTCCAGAAGTTCAGGTGTGAAATGCTGAATTAAGTCCACCCAGTCCTGGTGTCTTCCTCTTTTTCTCTGACTCTCAACCTTACCAAACATGATAGCCTTCTCCAGCAACTCCCAATGAGATGGACTGGCCAAGTGTCAGTATTGATGGACTCAAATGTGGCAACAAAAGTGAGATTGGCCCAGGACTAGGCAGTGTTTTGTTTTGTTGTTCATAGGGTTGCTATGAGTCGGTACTGACTTGATGGCATCTAACAACAACAACAACAACAGTCCTTGTGTGATGTTGTGGGTTCATGTGCTAGACTCAAAGCCATTTGAACTGCTAGGTCAGTAGTTCAAGCTCACCGTCTGCTCCTTGGATACCCTATACTGGGTCACTATGGGTTGGAGCCAACTTGATGGCACTTAACAACAACAACAACAATAGTCCTGATATGGTGCTATGGGTCAATGTGCTGGACTGCAAAGTTGGTTTGAATGACAAGGTCAGCCAGAAACTCCTTGGAAACCTTACACAAGGTCACTATGAGTCGGAACCTACCTCACGGACGGCATTTAACAAGTCTCAGATTGCAAGTCTCTGTCATACCTTTGTTTTTGTGGCAGCTCTGCCTCTCTGCCTATGTGGAGGTGTGCTTGGCATGCCTGGTAACACTAGCTTCTAAGGAGCATTCTGGTTGTATTTCTTCCAAGACAGATTTAATTGTTCTTATACCACATTTGTTGTGAAGTGCCATTGAGTGGGTTATGAGGCATAGCGACCCTGCCCAGGGCTTTTAAGGAGCAGCTGGTGGGTTTGAACTGCCAACCTTGTGGTTCACAGTCCAGTGCTGATCATTACAGTGTCACTCAGTATTCTTCATGTGCATAATACGTTTAATGCATCAATTGTTCTACAGCCTTTCTTGTTCACTGTCCAACTTCCACATCATTAAGGTCAACTCTAATTTGGGGTGGGAGTCCTGGGGCATCTCTGTAAGATAAGCACTGGACAGCTAGCCTCTAGGTCAGTAGTTCAAACCTACCAGCTACTCCTCAGAAACCCTATACAGGGTCAATATGGGTAGGAAAATGACTAGACAGCACTTAACAATAACAACAGCAACTTTAAGGAGTCAGGTCTTCCCAGTGATATTTTGAGTGACATGCAATCTGAGGAGCTCATCTTCTGTTACTATATCAGACAATATTCCACTGCTATTTATAAGATCTTCAGTGGCTAACCATTCAGAAGTGGTTCACTTCTCTGTCTTCGTAGTCTGTCTTAGTCCTGAAGCTCCGCTGGAACGTGGCCACCGTGAGCAACCCTGCTGGTATTTAAAATGTTGGTGATATGTCCTCTACATCACAGTAGCACACAAGCCACCACAGTAAGAAAACCTGACAGAAGAGGAGGAAATCCACTTGCTAACTCTGGGCAAATTAACTTCTCTGAGTTCCAGTGTACGCATTCATTCAATGGGTATAAGAGTAAAAGTGCATATACCTAGAGTTGTGAGAATTAAATGCATTAATACATAATTAACTCATTTAATTATATATTAAAACAGGGCCTGGTACTTCAAACAATTTTATTCCTCTCTGGTGTTAACACATTTATTTATTTCCTGTACTAATCTCTGGATCTCAGGGTTGGTTCGAACTGCAAAGTTGACAATTCAAACTCATCAGCCACTCATTGGAAACCCATTATATGGGTTGGAACTGACTCAATGGCACTTGACAACCACAGCATGTTACAGCTCAGTACTTGGCCTTTCTGTTTTCAAGCTGCTTTAAGGGTTGTTCTCCACTCACAGCTAGATTGATCTTTAAATATTAAAGGAAATACATTTTACTTCCTGTTGTACCCAGAGCTGGCTGACACTGATTCATGAATAAGTTGCTTTCCCATACCTCTTACTAAAGTCACTTCCAGTGACCTCATATTCATTCAAATTAGCAATCATAGGCCTGTAAATGCTATTAAAATTGCCATATTTGCCAGCATTCAGCAACTGCATGATATTTTCCAAGTCTTCTCACAGTTGTTTCAAAAAACATCTAAAAGCCACTCCATGTCCTATAACGCCCTTAAAGATCTGCCTCACTTTGTTTATATGCCTTTGTTGTTGTTGTCAG
>NW_006408666.1:1276069-1279167 GCF_000296735.1 Chrysochloris asiatica | reverse complement strand
TTGATAGTTGATCCAAGAAGAAAGAAGTAGAGTTCTTATAATATGTCGATCTTATCCATAAAAAGTGTATTTATGCCAGTCTGCCCCACTAAAATGTAAACATGATAAAGTTAAGAACTTCCAATCTTTTGTTCACTGCTAAAAACCCCGTGTCCGGCACAGTTCATGGTATATAATGAGTGTCCAATGGATAACTGTTGAATTATTGAAAGTGTTAGGGCTGCAGTTGTTGTTGTTGTTGTTAAGTGCTGTCAGTTTGGTTGAGAACGATACAGGATTTCCGAGGAGCAGGAGGTGAGCCTGAATCACTGACATTGTGGTTCAAATAGACTTTGCAGTCCAGCTTATTAACCCACAGCACCATACCAGGACTCCAGAGCTTCAGTGTGAATGTGTAATTTTGTTCTGCTCTCAGCAAAATGTGAGAATCTCTCTTCTGATTCTCAACAACTGTGACTATTTCCTCTTATACTTACCAACAGTAGGCTGCTAATGTTTCCGTGCTTAAATGGAGTTCAACACATGCTGGATACCACTTTAAATACTTCACATACATAAACTCACTTTATCCTTACAACAACCCTTTTACTGATGAGGAAAGAGAGAGGTTGAGTAACTTGCCCAAGAACCACCCAGCAAGTAAGTGCTAGGGTAGAGCTTCCAATCCAGAGTCTGTACGCTAAATGAATCCACTAGATACGCTTCTAATTCTTCAGAATGCTTCTGTGGCTCTTTATTTGTATTACTTTTATTGCTGGTGAACATAAACACTTTTCTTACAGTTACTGATCATTTTCAGTTTAAAGTAAAATACTACTTAGAGTCCTTATTTTACCATTTAAAAAAAAACATAAATTAGGATTTTAATCTTCACCTTATTAAATCATTAGAATCTTACAGATTTCTATTTCAGGCATATTCTGTATTTCTTTCATAACTTGAAAATATTTTCAGTTTGTCACTGGTCTTTTATTTTTGCATATATATAGTTGTTATGTGCTGTGGAGTCATAGTTCTGACTCATAGCGACTCTGCATAGAGTTTCTGAGGCTGTAAATCTTTATGGGAGCAGAACGCCTCATCTTTCTCCTGTGGAACAGCTGGTAGTTTCGAACTGCTGACCTTGCGGTTCACAGCCCAATTCGTAACCACTATGCTACCAGAGTGTATGTATATATATATTCTTAGTGTGGTATTGTAAGATCAGTACTAGACTGTGAACTACAAGGTTTACTGTTCAAACCCACCAGTTGCTCACTAGACTGTGAACTACAAGATTGACTGTTCAAACCCATCAGTGGCTCCTCAGAAACCCTATACAGGGTTGGTATGAATCAGAAGTGACTCAATGACACATAACAACAATATATATGTGCATATTGTTATTGTTGTTACGTGCCATCAATTCAGTTCTGACTCATAGTGACTCTATAGGGTTTCCAAGGAGCAGCTGATGGGTTTGAACCACCATCCTTATGGTTAGCAGTCCAATGCTTATCCTATAGTGCCACACCAGGACTCCACATATATGTATATATAGGTTGTTGTTGTTAGATGCCATTGAGTTGGTTCCAACTTATAGTGAACTTCATACAACAGAAAGAAGCTTTGAACTACTGATCCCGGCCATCTGCACAGTCCTTGTTAGGTTTAGACCCATTGTTAAAGCCACTCTCTCTCTTCCTCTCTCTCTTTTTTTGTGTTAATGGAAATTTTTGTTATCTGATCCAGGATTTTATTTTCTCCCTTTTAGAATTGCTGATTAGAGTAAGAGAAAATATTATAGTTCTTTGTTCTGAGTAGAACATAACTGTAGAATCATAGACTCATTTTGAAGCAGTAATTCATTTGTTTACCTAACCAATTGAGTAGGGTCAGTTCTGGCTGCCCATTAAGATCTCTCATATTTCTAGGATCTGATCCTGTGCTAAATAATGGAGAATTTCTGGTGCTAAAGCCTACATATATATATATATATATGGAGCTCTGGTAGCATAGTGGTTACGAATCAGGCTGCGAGCCACAAGGTCAGTAGTTTAAAACTACCAGCTGTTCTGCAGGTGAAAGATGAGGCTTTCTGCTCTCATAAAGATTTACAGCCTCAGAAACCCTGTTCAGGGTCACTATGAGTCGGAACCAACTCCACGGCACATAACACAAGCACAATACACACACACACACACACACACACACACATATGAATATATATATATATATATATTTAACATTCTGTTGTGTTTTAGGTGAAAGTTCACACTGCACATTAAGTTTCCATTGAACAAACTTTATATAAATTGTTATGTGACATTGATTATAGTTTTCATAATGTGTGAGCATTTGCATTGATTCCATTCTGTTTGTTCTATTTCCACAGACCTAGCTTCCCTGTTCTTCCTCTCATCTTCGTTTGTGGGTAAATGTTGAGCATCTGGTCTCATACAATTGATTAAAGGTGCATAGAACTCCTGGTCATATTGTTTATTTTATAAACCAATCTAACATTTGGCTGAAAAATGAACTTGGAAGTATCTTCAGTTCTAAGTTCAATTGATGATAGACTTCAGTTTCCTGTAGTCTTTATTGATCTGGTGGGTTGGCATTTTTAAGGAAATTGAATTTTGTTCTACATTTTTCTCTCATTCTATATTGAACTTTCTACTATGTATTTTGTCAGAGTGGTAGTTCATTGTAGCTGGGTACCATCTAGTTCTTCTGGTTTCAGGCTAGAAGGGTCTGTTGTTATGGGCCATTAGCCTGTAGATACATTTCTTCTTTGAGTTTTTCCATTCCTTTGTTCTCTTTACCCTAAATATATTTACATTTCTGTTGTGACCACAGTTGGTCATGGTATGTTATTCCTCTGTTATTGTTGTTAGGTACCATTGAGTCGGTACCAACTCATAGCAACCCTATGCACAATGGAACGAGACACTGCCTGGTCCTGGGCCAACCTCACAATTCTTGCCACGCTTGAGCCCATTGATGCTGCCACTTTGCCAATCCATCTCGTTGGGGATCTTCCTCTTTTTCTCTGACCCTCCACCTTACCAAACATGATATCCTTCTCCAGCGACTGGTCCCTCCTGACAATATGTCCA
>NW_006408666.1:1243227-1273554 GCF_000296735.1 Chrysochloris asiatica | reverse complement strand
GATCGAACATTGTTTCGTTCTGCTGTGCATGGAGTCGCTATGAGTCGGTTCCGACTCGATGGCACCTGACAACAACAACAACAACAACAAGTCTCTATAAAAGGGCTATTGTTGTTAAGTGCCTTCAAGTTGGTTTCAACTCAACCCAGTATAGGGTTTCCAAGGAGCAGCTAGTGGGTTTCAACTGTCAACCTTGTGGTTAGCAGTCCAGTGCTTACCTTATACAGCCATTCCAGGACTCCTTAAGAGGACTATGGTAGGGAGATAGTCTCAGGCTTGTATCAAAGCTCTGTTTGAATAGTATTTTTTCTGAATTTAAGAAAATAGTCATTGTTCATGCCAAACTTTAGCATTCCAGAAATGCACATTAAGCAAATTTTCATGTGTTATTAGTCTCATTTCAATAGTGTAGCCTTCTCTAGAACTCTAGAAAGGATCCTTGGTGGCACAGTGATTAAAGTGCTCATCTGCTAGTGAAAAGGTCTGAGGTTCAAAACCACCAACTGTTCCTAAGGAGAAAGATGTAGTTGTTGTTGTTAAGTACAGTGGAGTCAGTTCCGACTCATAGTGACCCTGCACAGGGTTTTTGAGGCTGTAAATCTTTATGTGAGCAGGATATATATCTTTGTCCCGTGGAACCGCTGGCAGTTTCGAACTGCTGACCTTGAGGTTGGCAGCCCGATTCTTAACCACTACACTGCCAGAGCTCCTCAAAGATGCGGTAGTCTGCTTTTATAGAGATTACAGCCTTAGATAATCTATAGGGTACTCTGCTGTGTCCTAGAGGACTGTGGGTTTGGATTCGAGTTGATGGCAGCAGGGTTTTTTGGTTATAAGTCTTGAATAGCATCTGGAAAGGCATATAGCACTAGCCCCTTACCACACCAAAAGGAGGCAAAAAGCTGTTTTTAAGTGAATGGGTCATGGGATACCTGTCATTGTTTTTCCCTCACAGTCTGTACTAAATATCAAAAATCTTGGTTTCACTTAGGGGCAAACTGTATCACTTACAAATTCTGTTCTTAAAAAAAGAAATAGAAACATGTGTCTGATTCGGAGAAATTGGCTCTTTGTTCTGTTGAACCTTAAAGGAAAAAAAAAAAAAAAAAACTTTATGCAGAGTATCTGAAAGACTCCTTTCAACCATTATTTATGTGCGAATAAATATCTACAATTATTCCTGCAATATACAAGATGAAGAATTTGAACAATTGGGTGAACATAAAGCTCAGTCTCTAGAATTCATAAAGTTAGGGTAATTTCATTGTTGAAAACTAGTTGTGTCCTTGTGTGTAGTAGCTGGTGTTGGCTCTTGCTTTTTTTTTGGCGGGGGTGCTCCTATGGTTTGACTGTATGGCCACACCTGCTTTTTCTTGTTGGGTAGGCAGGAATGAAAGGTCCCACCCAGGTCGACTTTAGGGCTGGGTTCCAGAGTCAGATGTCATAAGAAGCTGCCAAATGATCATCCCATGGGACCAATGGGGCTCCTGCCAGGGACCTCCTCACTGTGCCATGGGAAAACTGTGGATGCCACACTGGACCTTTTTAAGGGATGCACTTTCACCTGTCTAAGTGTGTCTGGACTGGGCAGAGAGGGTGCAACATGGAAGAGAACGATAGAAAAGTGTAAAATCCGTTACACCTCTTTTTTCAGATGCCGCTCTGTGGTTTTCAGCATTCTATCACTGTATCAGCCTGGCTATGGCCCCGCCCTCAGATCTCAGCCCAGGCCAAGGGGCTGCAGGGAGGTCCAGTGTCCCGATCGATTCAGAATTCATTCCATTTTCATTTCAACAGTCAGATTTTTCCAAAGGTGGATGCGGGAAACTGACACCCTGCACCTTATACTAGATTCAAAACCAGGAAAGCACGTACGCTGGTTTTTCCACACCTCTGCCAAGAAGTGTCTCCTACATGACTCTCTCAACTGCTGTTGTTTTTTTAATGTATTCTAAATACACACACACACACACACATATATATATGTATATTAATGTTTTATTGTGAATTATGTTATAGTTTACCTGGGAGAATATTAGCTTCGTATTCATCCTGTTGGGTATCATTTTATTGCCATGGTTACAATTCATGCATCATCAAACAACCCTGCAAGCCTGCCCCCTGGTCATCAGCACACAGCCCCTCTCCCTCTCTGGGTCTAGAGTCCCTAGCCGCTCCATCTCTCCATGTTATCCAATCTGCCTCCATCTCTGATGCCACTGCTTCTCTGGGTAGGGTCCCACTCTCCGATCTTCTCCTTTGATGGTCCCAGGGACCTCCGTTCCTGGACTGCAAAGTCAATCACTCCCTTCCTTTTGCTTCAAAATGTCTACCTTTACATTTCCAACCCTCACAATCAGTCCTGATAACAATTATTCACTATTGTATCACAAGAGACCTATCCACATCTCCTTTCAACAGCCTTGCCTAGACATATAGGATTCTACTCAATGGAGATTCTACCTTCCTTCATGCCCTCTGGATCTAGGCTCCCTCTTGAAAGCTTGTAAGCCAGTCACTTCATATCTTTGTAGCGCCCCTCAGCCCACTTTGGGTAGCCAATGTCCAAGTTGCCCATCCCTGTGTACTCTGTGTATGAAGGGGGTGGGAGTGATCCTCACTGAAAAGATTTGTTCCCTCTTTTGAGCTACTGCATCCATATGTGTAGGTCAAGTTCATCAAATTGTATCAGATTATTCTTTTTTCCCTCTTATTTATTCTTCTCATTGAGCTCTGATCATCCAGTCATTTAAGTCTGGTCAAGTGGGTATTATCAGCAAGTGTGGGTGTTCTTGTGTATATGCCCTCTCTTCTTATCAACTTCACTCTCCACTCTAGTCCTCTGTGGCTATGTCACTGACTCTGGGCACAAGAGTCCACAGGTCTTGCCATATTTCTGGCAAACCAGGTCTCCACCTGGATTCACAAGAGTCTATTGAATATTGTAGGGCTTAATTTGCAGCTTCATTGCTGTTTTTCCTTCGCTTCCCCTAATTGGTGACAAACGTGGTCACCAAACAGAGAGAGTAATGAACCTTAGGCTTGGAAGGGGGTTTGCCCTGAAGGGACCCAATCACTTGCCTTGATGTCTCCTGGGTGAGCAACTTGCTTCTTCTTATACTAATCAGTCAGTCTGCCTATATTGCTTTATATTTTTTCTGTAGGTCTTTCTTTCAAAAAGTATCTTCTGTTCTTCTAGACACTCCAGGCTGGTCTGCTTGACCTTTCAAGTGGAAATTTCCCACCTCAGAAGATTCTGGATGCAGTTCAGTGTTCCACCTGTGGTCTTATGTATTGCAGAGGCTCCACAGGATGCTTTCTTCACTGGGCATGTGGTAGCCCCATTTTAGGTATTCCAATAAGTTATAGGCAGAAGAGGGACTTATAAGCTTTGTATGGTGATGTTTCTGGCTATTCCTTTCTTTCCCCTTACAGTGTCTATTTTATAATGATATGCCAGGGAAACAAAGATTCAAAAGACAGTCAAGCAACTTAACATTATTTCCCCCTTTTTCCCCATTCCAACCATGTCTCAGTCCCTGTATCCCAGAACCCTGTTGTTTCAAGGTTGTGCATACATCATTGTTTACTTCTGTATCACTTAGCCTAATTGTCTTCCCTTCTGCTTTGTTCTTCCATTTCCCTCCCCCTTCTTGTGTATTGTCCCCCTCCCAAGCACCCAAACTATCCTGAGTCTATTCCTTGTCCTGTGCTCTACCTTCCCCTCCCTTCCCACACCCCATCTTTCACATCTCGGTAACCAGAAAAGAATCCCCCCTCCTTTAAGTATGAGGTTTTTTTTTTTGTTGTTGTTGTTTTTTTGTTTTTTTTTTTTTTTAATATTTTACAGTAGTGGTCCTGTGCAGTATTTCTCCTTTTGTGACTAATTTCACTGAACATAATGTCCTCAAGGTTCATCCATGTTGTGTGGTGGCTGGCAGCTTCCTTGTTATTTTTCAAGGCAGCATAATATTCCAGTGTGTGTATGTACCACAGTTTGTTTATCCATTCTTCAGTTGATGAGCACTTTGGCTGTCTATGTGTTTTTGCTATTGTAAATAGTGCTGCTATGAACATTGGTGTGCATATATCTATTCATGTTATGGCTCATATTTCTCGTGGGTAAATACTAAGTAGAGGAATCTCTGGATCATAAGGTATTTTTATTTTCAACCTTCTGAAGAAATGCCATATTGTTTTCCAGAGAGGTTGGACCATTTTGCAATCCCACCAGCAATGCAGGAGTGTCCCAGTCTCTCCACATCCTTGCCAGTATTTATTGTCCTCTACTTTTTTTATCTTTTCTGTTATTGCTGGTGTGAGATAATATCTCATTGTTGTTTTGATTTGCATCTCTCTGATGGCTAGTGATAGTGAACATTTCTTCACTGGCTAAATACACATCTATTTTTAAAAAGAAGAGAAACGTTATGTTAAACATGATGAACCTGTCAATTATATGTGCATAAGAAATATATAATTACTATGACATGCGGCTTCTTCAAAACCCTATACAGGTGTTTGTAAGTTGGAATCGATGCAATGGCACTTAACAACAATTACTTCAATAATCCACAAAGTAGTGAGACTTTATGACTGGTCTCAGGACATGTGGCTGCTGAATGCCGGGTTACCAACATACCATGCCTTGTCCTTTGTGTCTCTGATTGGTGTTCCTCTGTACTTTACTTCCTTTTCATCAATCTGATAATATCACATTCTTTGGTCAATCCTTTGCAGTTGCTCACTCAGCAAATGTTTGTTAAAAATTGCAAATAAATGTATGCTAAAGATGGAGCTATATGCTTGAGTGATGCAGAGATAAATCAGACATAGCACAAGCCTGAAAGGATCAGGATGCATGGAGGCAGAGACAGATATTTAAATGCAGTTTTACATTGCAAAGTGCTCAGAGAGCTGGCCTAGGACTTGGGAACAGAGGAAGATGCTGTGTGTACCATGAACTAGGAACCAGGTGACTTGGTTCTTCAGAATTGTACCTAAACTTAGCGTGACAGAGGCAGGTCTACTCCTTTAGCATGGGCTCCATGGCGTAGTGAAGGATTCGTGGGGATCTTCTGTGCTGTTACTTCAGAGACAAGGCTGCACTCTCTTACCATGACTGCATTTCTTGCTTAGAATCATATTTTGACATTAAAAGATGTTATATTGATTTTGCTATTGTGTTCCCATAGTAGCCTATACAGTCATATGTAGACTATGTAGTACTATAGTAGTCAAACCAAATCAAGTGCAATAAAAGTTGGATGAGTATGATTCCCGAAGTGAATCTGTGAAGTCTTGCTTTTAGAAATAAATATCTTTTTTCTTTTCCAGCATACTTGTTTTTGTTATGTGCCATCTAGTCAGTTTGGACCTATAGCGACCCTGCATAGGGTTTTCAAGGAGCAGCTGGTGAACTTGAACCAAAATCCTTGTGGTTAAAGCTGACCTTATGGTCCTGCACATTATCCCACAAGGCCACACCAGTGAAGAAAAAAATCATAAAAAAAGAGAGAATCATTTCAATTTCAAAAGCCAAAGCCATCTATTACCCTCTAGACCAGATGATACAACCTTGCTTGCTGAAAGTGAAGAGGACTTAAAACATTTACTGATGAAGATCAAAGAGCACAGCCTTCAATATGGATTACATTTCAATGTCAAGAAAACAAAAATCCTCACCACTGGACCAATAAACAACATTCTTATCAACGGAGAAAAGATTGACGTTGTCAAGGACTTCATTCTTCTTGGATCAACTATCAACACTCGTGGAAGCAGCAGTCAAGAGATTAGATGATGTATTGCATTAGGCAAATCTGCTGCACAAGACATTTTTCAAATGTTGAAGAGCAAAGATATCAACTTGAGGATTAAGGTGCAACTGACCCAAGCCATGGTGTTTTCTTTAACCTCATATGTATGTGAAAGCTGGACAGTGAATAAGGAAGATCATAGAAGAATTGATGCATTTGAGTTATGGTACTGGAGGAGAATATTGATTTAGGAGAATATGGATTTAGAGGCTGAGAAAGAGTGACAATTGCGGGGACATGTACATAGTTGCATTATCAAAAAGGAGTATTGTTACATTTTTAAAGTATGAAATATGAGGCAAAGACTGTATTACATCAAATGCTGCATCTCATAAGACTTTTAAAAGGTTCCTTTTCAGGTCTTGTTGTTATTAGGTGACGTTGAGTCGGTCCTGATCCACAGTGACCTTATGCACAGCAGAACGAAACATTGCCTGATCCTGGACCAACCTTACTACTGTTGCCATGCTTGAGTCATTTGGCCAGTCAATGTCGTTGGGGGTCTTCCTCTTTTTCTCTGACCCTCCACATTACCAAACATGGTATCCTACAGTGACTGGTCCCACCTGACAATATGTTTGATGTATGAGAGACGAAGTTTGACCATCTTGGCCTCCAAGGAGCATGCTGGCTACACTTCTTCTAAAACAGATCTATTGGTTCTTTTGGAAGCCCATGGCACTTTCAATATTCTCCTCCAACACCATAACTCAACTGCATCAATTCTTCTATGATCTTCCTTATTCACTGTCCAGCTTTCACATGCATATGAAGTTATTGAAAACACCATGGCTTGGGTCAGGTGCACCTTAGTCTTCAAGCTGACATCTCTGCTCTTCAACACTTGAAAAAGGTCTTGTGCAGCAGATGTGTCTAATGCAATACGTCATTTGATTTCTTGACTGCTGCTTCCATGAGTGTTGATAGTTGATCCAAGAAGAACGAAGTCCTTGCAAACTTCAATCTTTTCTCCGTTGATAAGAATGTTGTTTATTGGTCCAGTGGTGAGGATTTTTGTTTTCTTAACATTGAGATGTAATCCATACTGAAGGCTGTGCTCTTTTGTTCTTCATCAGTAAATGTTTTAAGTCCTCTTCACTTTCAGCAAGCAAGGTTGTATCATCTGCATATCACAGGTTGTTAATGAGTCTTCCTCCAATCCTGATGCCATGTTTTTCTTCATATAACCCAGCTTCTCAGATTCTTTTCTCATCATACATGTTGTATAAGTATGGTGAAAGAATACCAACTTGTTACATACCTTTCTTAATTTTAAACCAATCAGTGTTCCCATGTTCTGTTTGAACAACTGCCTATTGGTCCCGGTACAGATTCCTCATGAGTACAATCAAGTGTTCCGGAATACTCATACTTCGCAATGTTGTCCATAGCTTGTCATGATCCACACAATCAAAAGCCTTTGTGTAGTCAATAAAGCACAGGTAAACATCTTTCTGATAGTTCAGCCAAGAACCATCCAACATCAGCAATGATATTCCTCGTTCCATGGCCTCTTCTGAATCTGGTTTGAACCTCTGGAAGTTCTCTGTCAATGTATGCTTACAACCATTTCTGTATTACCTTTAGTAAAACTTTACTCGCATGGGATATCAAAGAGATTGTCCGATGATTTCCACATTCTGTTGGGTCACCTCTCTTTGGAATTGGCATAAATACAGTTCTCTGCCAATCAGTTGGCCAGACAGTTGTCTTCCAAATTTATTGGCATAGATAAGTGAGTGCCTCTTCTGTCGCCTGACTTTCTTGAAAGATTTTAATTTTTATTCCATAAATTCCTGGTGTCTTGTTCTTTGCCCATTCCTTCAATGCACCTTGGACTTCCTCCTTCAGTATCACTGGCTGTTGATCATATGCTACCTCTCAAAATGGTTGAACATTAATCATTTACTTTTGGTACACTGAATCTGTGTTTTCCTTCCATCTTCTCTTGATGCTTTCTACATCATTCAATAATTTGCCCAGTGAATCAATAATGAAAGTTGAGGCTTGATTTTTTCCTTCAGTTCCCCCAGCTTGAGAAATACTGAGCATGTTCTTCCTTTTTGGTTTTCTGATTCTAGATCTTTGCACATTTTGTTGTAATATTTGGCTTTGTCTTCTTGAGGTGATCTTTGAAATTTTCTGTTCAGCTCTTGTATCTCCTCATTTCTTCCATATTAGAAGGATAGAAACACTTTTTTTTTTTTTGAAATTGTTATATGGATTTGCTGGTTCCTGAACCTGATACTGTAAAGGAAATGCTAATGATCAATCAATGCACATAGATTAAGTAGTAGTTGTTGTTGGTAAGTTTCATTGAGTCAGTTCTGACTCAGCGACTCTGGACAGGGTTTCTGAGTGCAGCTGGTGGATTTGAAATGCCATCCTTGTAGTTAGCACTATTAGCAGTGCAGTGTTGATCCAACAGCACCACACCAAGGTGACTGAGTAGAGGCTCAGGGAAAATGAGGGAGGCTCTTTCCATAGACTGAAGAACAGAACAGCTACAACACAGGACTGAGATGTACATCATGAGCCTGGTGCAATGCATCAAAGTCACAAGGCTGCGATGCATCAAAGTCAACTTGTGACGGTAGCTAACAAACAAAACAACAATGAAAACAAGGCATGTTTTCAGCTTAGGAAGTCAATTTGGTTTGGGAAATTATGGAAAATCCAATTTGTTTTAAGCTAAGAGTGTTTTGTTATAATTTATAGGAAATTGGCACAATCCCATGAAAAGCAGTGCTCTGTGCTTCAAAAACCTCTGACTTTTATTTTCATTTTTATAATTTTCCCTTGATTTTTAGAACAGTGTGAAAGTGTTGCTTCACTGGAATCTCACAATGTGTTTAACTGAGCTTTCTTACCATGGAAAATGATCATTTCCTTTCATTTAGTTTTCAAAATGCATACAGTCTCCTGAAATTGCACCCCTCAAAATTGCTACATTTACAGATGTTGAAAGGGTGCTCTAAAAAAGAAGATAAGAGAAGATAGAGTGCTTCGATGTGAAATACACAAGTCCTAGTGTGGCGGTCCTGGTTAATGTGCTAGACTGTAAAGTCAATATGAACCACAAGGCCGATGGTTTAAGCTCACCAGTCCTCAGAAACCATCTACAGGATCACTGTGAGTTGGAACTGACTCGACTGCACTTAACAACAACAACATCATTCACCTGGATTCTGGGTGTGGCACTGGACCGCAAGGTCAGTTTGAACTGCACGGTTGGTGATTCAAACTCAAGAGCTGCACCTGGGAAACCCTCTGCAGGGTCTCTATGAATTGGAACCCTCTCAACAGCACTTCACAACAGTGACCAGACCCTTCACATGTCTGTGGAGAGCAGTGTAGTAGGAGAGCAAAGAATGCCATGGTGGCCTCTCACCTGGGCACCAATTTAGCACAAATCATTTAACATCTCTAAGTCTACACAGTTTCCTGTCAGTACAGCAGAGAATACACTATTAATTTGCTGTGATTGTGAGGATTCCAACATGGTATACAGGAAGCTTGTAATTTACAGCCGGACACTTGGTCTCCAGTCTTGAAACAAAGTCTTCAAATATTGTTTAATAAAAGTTAACCAAATACTTCTGTGTTTTTCTTGTTTTAGCCTCACTCTGTCCCTTACTGATTTTATGGTTTGGGCATGTCAGTTAACCTTATTGATTATAAATTTTAAAAAATAATATTTGCTAAAGAGCTGATTTAGGTTTAAAGGAAAGTTGTGCAAAAGTACATGGTTTCATTTACTCCTCTGACCCCCTTCATATTGGCTTTCCTGTTATGAACATCTTGCATTGGGGTAATATATTTGCAACAGTTGATAAAATAATATTAATACATTATTATTATTAACTGAAGCTCCAAGTTAGTTTGTGTACTGTGGTAGCTTGTGAGTTGGTGTGATTCTGGAAGCTATGCCACTGGTATTTTAAATACCAGCAGGGTCACCCATGGTGGACAGGTTTCAGTAGAGCCTCCAGACTAAGACTGTGTAGGAAGCAGGAGCAGCAGACAATGTCTGAATGGTTATCAGAGGATCAATGTGTGATATAGTGCCTGAAGATGAAACTCTCAGTTGGAAAGCCCTCAAAATACCCCTGGGGAAGAGCTGACTCCTCGAAGTAGAGTTGACCATAATGACATGAATACACAAAGCTTTCAGGATCACTCTGGCTAGGAACTGACTTGATGACACTTAACAACAATAACAACACTAAGGACTTTAAGCATACAAAAATGTTCAAGTCATTGGTGGAAGAGAATCTATAATGAAATGGACTGGCACAGTGGCAGTAATACAAGGTTCAAATGCAACAATGATAAGGACAGCGTACGTCTGGGCAGTCCTTTGTTCTTTTGTGTGTAGGGTCACTATCATTTGGAACTTACTCTATGGCAACTAACAACCACAAACTTTCCCCCTTGCTTTTAATTCCTTAATTTTGTACATTTACCAACACAAATAAACATTTGTCTTGAAACAGAAACTGGTGGTATCTGACATGAACTAGAAAAGGAATCCAACATACTATGCTAACCTCTGCCACTGTGGGCCAGCTACATTTCTGTGTAGAACCCTCAGGAGCATCGAACACTTTCTAACCTTTGACAGCAGCCACCTCAGCATCAGATCCAGAAAGTGATGTTTCATAATCCCTTCAAAGGTGGTCCAAGTGGGGTCTCACTTTCATTACTGTGTCTCTTGAATGCAAGAGATTTGCAGCAGTATGAATTTTCTGACAGTCAAATGATTTCTTTTTCCTAATAGGCTTTGTGCTTACAAGCAGAGGTTCACTTGGACTAGCTGATCATTTGAGAACAAATGTGTGACAGATGTGCGCTGTATGATTCAGATATTGTTATTACTGAAGAAATACACTTTTTTTTTTTCATCTTCAGCAAGTTTGACAGTTGAATCCAAACACATCTTCACTGATTGCAGTGTTTGTTATATTTTCAAATACTTTTAAGAGCCTCAACATTTACTGTTTCATGAACAGTTGCTATTTTCTTCAGTGAGACTTCAGGGGCCAATACTGCTCTTCCCCAGTGATTTCGGTAGAGTTTGAGTGATATTGTATGCACAACTTAGTCTTTCCCTTATTCTTGAGATCAATTGTTAGAAAAGGTAGTCAATAGTTGTTTACAGACCAAAAAAGAACTATATTATTCAATTTTCTCAAATGAAAAAAGCAGTACTTCATGAAGGTCAAATTTTATTTTGCTTTTGATAACAAAAATAATATTTTCTCTGTTTCATTTGAGGGTTTATATTGATCTAATACTATATGTTGGAACTAGATCAATATAACACACAGGACTGCTAACCACAAGGTCAGCAGTTCAAAACCATGAGTTGCACTGTGTGAGAAAAAGGAGGCTTTGTGTTCCTGTAAAGGTTTATAGAGCCTCTGAAACTCTAATCAGGGACACTATGAGGCAGGAATCACTAACAACACCTAAAATCAACAACAATGCTGTATATAATCTGTCAGTTGCAGGGGGATCATGACACAAGTTTTATAAAAAGTATAAACTTGTGTTGTGAAGAGAGCCAATTCCTACGAGGGCCTTTGGGAGATTAGTTTATCTCATGGAGATTCAGCTACTTTTCTGTAAACTAGTCCTTTCATTCCACACTCATCTGTCAGTGTGTCGTACTGTGGTGGTTTGCATGTTGCTGTGATGCTGGAAGCTGTGCCATGGGTATTGAAATACCAGCAAGGTTGGACGGGTTTCAGCTGAGCTTCCAGAACTAAGACAGACATGGAAGAAGGGAGACAGACTACTTTAGAATATTATCTCACTGAAAACATTATGAATAACAGTTGAACACTATTAGCACCAAAGTATTGAATATGATGGAGAGCATCAGAATACTGTCAGATATAGTGCTGGAAGGTGAGCCCCTCAGATTGAAGGGCACTCAAAATATGACTGGGGAAGAGTTGCCTCCTGTAAGTAGAGTTGACTGTGATGACACAAATGGAGTAAAGCCTCTGGGACATTTATTTGTTGATGGGGCACAACTCAAAATGAAGAGAAACAACTAAATATCCATTAATAATCAGAACACGGAATGTACAAAGTATGAATCTAGGAAAATTCAAAATTATAAAAAAAATTCAATGCAACCCACATACATTAATATCCTAGGCATTAGTGAACTGAAATGGACTGGTATTGGCCATTTTGAATCTGATAGTTACATGGTTTACTATGCCAGGAATGACAAATTAAAGAGGAATGGTATCACATTCATCATCAAAAAGAACATATCAAATCTGTCTTAAAGTTCAATGCTGTCTGAGGTAGGATAATATCCACACACCTACAAGTTGTTATAAAATGCTATGTAGTCACTTCAGAGTCTTAGTGACCTGTATAAGATTTCCAAAGAGTAGTTGGTGGATTTGAACCACCAACTTTTCATTTAGCAGTCCAGTGCTTATCCTATAGTGCCACGCTTACAAGGAAGACCATATAATACCACTATTTTTCAGATTACACAGCAGCCACTAAAGCCAGTGACGATAAAATTGAAGAATGTTACCAACTTGTTCAGCCTGAAATTGATCAAACATGCAATCAAGATGTATTGAAAAGTACTGATGATTGGAATGCAAAGGTAGGACACACAGAAGAAAGATCAATTGTTGGAAAATATGGACTTGGTAATAGAAGTGATGCTGGAGATCACGTGATAGAATTTTTCAAGACCAATGATATGTTCATTGAAAACACCTTTTACAAAAAAAAGGCAACTATACACATTGACCTCATCAGATGAAATAAAAAGAAATCAAATTGATTACATCTGTGGAATTAGATGGTGGAAACATTCCACATAATCAGCCAAAATAAGGCCAGAAGTGGACTGTGGATCAGACCATCAATTGATCATATGCAAATTCAGGTTGAAACTGAAAACATTAAAACAAATCCACAAGATCCAAAATATTACCTTGATTATATCCCACCTGAATTTAAAGATCATCTGAAAAACAGATTTGATACATTTGGCACTAAATACCGAAGACCAGAAGATTTGTGGGATGATATCAAGAACATCATACAGGAAGAAAGCAAACGGTTGTTAAGAAGACATGAAAGAAGGAAAAGATCAAAATGGATGTCAGAAGAGACTCTGAAACTTGCTCTCCAGCGTAGAGATGCTAAAGCAAATGGAAGAATTGTGCACGAGCTGAATAGAAAATTTCAGAGGTCAGCTCAAGAAGACAAAGTCAAATATTATAATGAAATTTGCAAAGACCTGAAATTAGAAAACCTTAAGGCAAGAACAAGTTTAGCATTTCTCAAGCTGAGGGAACTGAAGAAAAAAAATTAAAGCCTAGACTTAGGGTATTAAGAATTCTCTGGGCAAAACATTGAATGATGCAGAAAGTAGCAAAAGAAGACAGAAGGAATACACAGAGTCACTGTAACAAAAGGAAATGGTCAATGTTCAACTATTTCAAGAGGAAGCATATGTTCAAGAGCCAATGATCCTGAAGGAAGAAGTCCAAGATGCATTGAAAGCATTGGCAAAGAACAATGCTTGGGAATTGATGGAACACAAACTGAAATCTTTCAACAAACTGATGTGGCACTGGAGGCACTCACTCATCTATGCCATGAAATGTTAAGGACAACTACCTGGCCAACTGACTAGAAGCGATCCATATTGGTGCCCATTCCAAAGAGAAGTGTCCCAAAGAATGGAGAAATCATTGGGCAATATCATTATTATCGCATGCAAGTAAAAATTTTGCTAAGGATAATACAAAATTGGCTGTAACCATACACTGACAGAGAACTTCCAGAGGTTCACACCAGATTCAGAAGAGGATGTGCAATGAGGGATATCTTTGCTGACATCAGATTGATCTTGGCTGAAAGTAGAGACTACCAGAGAGATGCTTACTTTTGCTTTATTGACTATACAAAGGCTTTCTTTTGTGTGGAGCTCTTAATTGTCCTCATGAGAACCTGTACAAGTATTCAAACAGAACAAGGGGACACTGAATAGTTCAAAATTAGGAAAAATGTGAGGCAGGGTTGTATTCTTTCACTATGCTTATTCAACTTGTGAGATGAGCAAATAAGCAGGATTATATAAAGAAAATCACAGCCTCAGGATTGGAGGACTACTCATTAACAACCTGCAATATGCAGATTATACAACCTTTCTTGCTAAAAGTGAAAAGGACTGAAAATACTTACTCATGAATATCAAAGACCATAGCTTTTGGTATGGTTTGCACCTCAGTGAAAAGAAAACAAAAATCCTCACCACTGGACCAATAAAAAACATCATGATAAATGGAGAAAATATTGAAGTTGTCAAGGACCTCATTCTTCTTAGATCAGCTATTAACACTCATGGAAGCAGCAGTTAAGAAATCAAACAACATATTGCATTAGGCAAATCTGCTGCACAAGACCTCTTTAAAATTTTCGAGGATAAAGACAATCAGCTTAAGGATGCATGCACAGGATGCATGCGATGGTGTTTTCAATAATTTCATTTACATGTGAAAGTCGGACGGTGAGTTAGAAAGACTGTAGAAGAACTGATGCATTTGAATTATGACATTGGAGGAAAATATTAAAAGTACTGTGGACTTCCAAAAGAACAAACCAATCTGTGTTGAAATAAGTACAGCCAGCATGCTCTTTGGAAGTCAGGATGGCTAGACTTCATCTCTCATAATTTGTACACATTACCAGGAGGGGCCTGCTCCTGGAGAGGGCTATCATGTTTGGGAAGGTGAAGCATCAGAGAAAATGAGGAAGATCCCCAGTAAGATGGATTGATAGTGTAGCATCAAAATGGGCTCAAACCTATCCATGATTGTGAGGTTGGCCAGGGCCTCTTTTGGAATGGGCACAAATATGTTTTGTTCTGTTGTGCACAGGGTCACTATGATTTGGTCCCAACTTGATGGCACCTAACAACAACAAGAAGTCCCACCGTTCCCTGATGGCACCACTATGAAAATGAAATGAAGCAATGCGTATTGGGTAGCACATTACTGGGCAAATTATATAGCAGACAAATTACATGATAATTTACTTTGGCAAGAAAAAGCATCCAGGGCTGAATTGTCTGAATCATATTAACCTTTAAAAACAATGTTTTATAGTCTAACTTAAAATATGTTTCTAAGGAGAGAAGAAAACACATTTTAAGTTAGACCATAAAATATGACTACGCTAGAACAATTTCTCTTTATTTTGGGAGCTACACACATTTATGAGCTACAAATGAGTGAGCTTGCTGCAGGCCATTGCGAATACATTTATTATTATTATTTAATCTTTGGTAGAGGATTTAGATTTCAATTTTAAAGAAAAGTTAAAAACTGCTTCTTAATTTTTCTAATATATACACCCTAGAGGCAGGTATCCAAGATGAATACATTAAAACGTGTGGAGTGTTATGTAAATGTTTATTACTAATGTAAGTATGTCTTTCCACATTGACCTAAATTCGGATAAAATATGATACCTAAATCCAACAGGGATAAGAACCTCCTTATGTGGAAGACTGTGGGAGAAATCTTACATACTATATATAATAAGATCTGAGTTTGGGATTTTAAAAATCACTCTTGGAAATTTTAGAGATTAAGGTAGAGCAAATATTACTGGAATCCGTGATATTTTTTTTAATATATCAAAGTGAATTGACATAGTTTCATGTTTAGAATCTTCAAGGATAATTTTTTTTCAGGTTTACAAAGCTTTATATAGTTATAAAAGTTTAAAGGATTATGTGATAACCACAATAGCTCCCTCCCTTTGACGGTTATAGGAAATCATTTTCCTGTCCAAATGATGCTCGGTGGCAATATGTTGAATGCAAACAGTGTATGATTTAGCCACTCATCAAATGAAGACAAAGAGGTTGTAGGGTTGGGTCACATGGCAAGATCAGCTATAAATTATGGGGTATGCCAGACAAATATTTAAAAATTGTAAATGTGAAATCGAAGACATCTTCATGTAACTCTGGCTTCTGATAGGGACTGAGAAAGTAGGGCAGGAGTTGGCTAACACTTGGTGGTATGCTGGTAAATGTTTAATGACCAGATTCCCTGGAAGAGAAACAGACTTATAACATTTGCCATATAAATGTTATAAGTAAAGACTCCACCATGGCAGATTTCATACTACCAATGAGAAGACACGTAACATGTAGGAGGAGAGAGATGTTAGGAACTGGTTCTTCTAAGTAGACTTTGGTGGCCCCTTATAGCCTGGCTCTTTCAGCAATGCACATGCTTCCTTCCGATGGACTCGCTGTACCATGGGAACTCATGTGCTGTCTGACCATTTCTTATATCACATTTTTCTGTCATTTTTTTTAGCAGTATCATAGAAATAAATTTGGATTAAGTAGGTAAGGAGAAAGTGTGAATTAGATCAGAGTTTGTACAACCCCAGGCAAATGTTATCATTACTAAACTCTATGTGAACAGGTTCCTTTAAATTTGTGCAGATCGCATTTGCTAAGCTATATGTGGTGGCTAGGCTACAACTGTGTCTAACTTCCCCTTTGCCTACATACCTGTGGCAACTCATGATACATGACATCATACCTACTACTCTGTATTAGGCAGTTATTCTAGCCATTCCCTGCCTCCAATCTAAACAGGACCTGCTTCTGTTTGGACTCTGGTATTCCTGGTGCTCTGCACAGGCAGTGTGGGAAAGACTGGGTGTTGGGGGATCAACAGAAGAAGGGTCCTGAGGACATTCTGGCAGTGGACTTGAGAAGCTATGTGCAAAGAGGCTTTGGGACACAGCTGGTACTGAGAGTGGAGGCGTCTCTGGATGCCCTCAGACCTGTCACCAGACCAGGGATACTTAGGCCCAGTGAACATTATTGGGGAGAAGAAAACAAATAAATCAGCACTTTGACACACAACTAAATTACCCTTAGAAGACTTGGCCACTCATTGGTTTCCCCAGCTGAGTCATGGCTTCCTGAGCAGTCAGGGGCCTAATGTGGTGGGTGGCTCTGTGGGTGGCTCTGTCTGTGGCAGTAACACAGAGCTAATCCCAGCTCTTTGGATGTGAGCTTTTAGAGAAGAACAACAAACTCAATTGATTGATGATGTTATTTTGGCCTTTCTTGGGGAGAAACTCATTTTGGAAATACAGGAAAACAGAATCTTGTAGTGGGACTTGGTGCTTGCAAATCCAGTGATGGCTTTTGGGGAAGGAGTGACACTACACAGTCATCTGAGGCACCTCAGAGAAACAGCAGCACCTGACAGCCAGCAGAGTCTGGTCTATAGAAGGTACAGATCCGAAGGGCCTGGGTTTGTGCACACACCACTAGCATGCCACCCACCACACACATGCACACTCACATAGGCACATCAACTCTTCAAGGATGGGAGATGAGAAGGTACAAAAATCAATACAAATGGTGCTGTTAGCACACTGCATCCTGGCTACCATGATCCTCGTCCCCCCAAATGACCAATAAAGTAAGTGCTCACTTCAATTTGGCTGCGACACAATGTGTTCTTCAAAGAAAATGTCAAATTACAAAGATTTGTGGAACAGATGATAGCAAAGAAGCTATTGGATGAATGTAAAGGGAAACCTTCTTCAAGATGATTTAAAGAGTGAATATGTTAAACTATCATATAATACACAATAAAACATTAAAAAAAAAAAGAGTGAAGATGTTGTTGTTGTTGTTAGGTGCCATTGAGTCAGTACCAACTCATAGTGACCCAATGCACAATAGAACAAAACACTAGACCATCTTGCACCAACCTCACAATCTTTGCCACCCTTGAGCCTATTGCTGCTGCCATTGTGCCAATCCATCCCATTGGGGTCTTCCCATTTTTCTTTGACCCTCCACTGTATCAAGTAGGATGTCCTCCAGGGACTAGTTTCTTGTGATAAAATGTCTGAATATGCAGGATGAAGTCTGGTCATCCTGGCTTCCAAGAAACATTCTGCCTGTACTGCTACCAACACAGATCTGTTTGTTCTTTTGGCAGTCCATGGCATTTTTGATATTCTCCTCCAACACCATAACTTACAAATATTGGGCTATTCTATGGGACCTAAGGGTAGAATGATGGTGAGGCTACAGACTGGAGCCTGACTTTCTGATCCAGTTGGCCTAGAGTGGGGCCTGAGAATTTCCATTTCTAGTATATTTCCAGATGGGGCTGATGTTAATGGGTTTTTTGCCTTTTGTTTATAAAACTGTACTGTGCTTCTTGAGTTGCAGAAAGACTTTCACTTTTTCTGTGTACATAACTGATAGGGGCCAAGAGTTCCTACATTGTACTCTTTTAAATTACAAGAGATCTCACTTTCTATCTTGCTTTTTAAAGCTCTCAAGAAAATCATGATTTTCCCAGATTGGATCAGGTACCACTGCTGTTCAATTATTTGTGACAAGGGAACAGAGTCTCAGTAAAATGCTCATACATCCAGCTTGGTCTCCTTGGTCAGAAGAAAAGAGTTGTATTTGATCTTCATCTGGAATCTCCCTTTACTAATGAAGATCAACATTAAAGTGTAGAAAGTTCAGGGGCTTGGCAGTCAGGAAGACACATCGGTTGTTTAATTCTGAAAAAATCACTTAATCTCTTCAAAATTAAGATTTATTATCAATAAAATTGGAATAAAAACATTAACCAGGCTGTTTTAGGCTGAATTCTCTAGAGAGTAAAAGTGAGAGAATCTTATAGATGTATATACAAAGAGAAGGTCATCAAAGAAATGGATCATGCCACTGTAGAGGTGGGAAAGTCCCAAGTGTGGGGTCAGATGAATCAAGAACCACAGGTTAGATGGCAGACAGGCAGGTAGGACAGGTAAGATGGCAGGTTGCTTAAGACTCACAGGATAAATCAGAAATAGCGCAGTCCACTAGCTCATATCCAAAAAACCAGAGGTTGGTTGGTGAACTAAATACAAGATCCAAACCCAAGAGGAAGCAAGTCTGAGTGTCCACATCCCCAACAAAACTTCCTTTCAATAGATTGGCTGCTCATAGCAGCTCTTATCACGGTGTTAATTCCATGATGTTAGAGCTCCTCATGGAAGATGATTATCTTAATTGCCTAATCACTGAGGATCCTAGCCCGTCAAGTTGATGCAAAACTTTAACTCTTACACATATCGTGTTGTCAAATTTAGCAAGATGCTGGCTGGAACTTCTCCTAAAGTTCCAAAAGTCAGATCAAAATGATGATGATTGCACTACACCACAAACACAATTGATGTCACTAAATCGTATGTGTGAAGAATGTTAAAAAGGCAAATGTTTTGTTATATTTACATTGATCACAATAATAACAATGACAAGAGATTCCATTCTACAGTTTGGTTCTCAAAGTGAGTACTGGAACCAGAAGCAGTATCCTCACCTGGAAACTTATTGTTATTATTATTAAGTGCCATCAAGTTGGTTTAAACTCCTAACAAAACTGTATAGGGTTTCCAAGGAGCAGATGTTGGGATAAGGACTAAATCCAGGGCGTATCCTATAGCGCCATACCAGGAGTCTGTAAAAGTAGTAGAAATGTAAAATTTCAAGCCCTACTCCAGACCTGGGGTGGCGCTGTGGGTTCACATGCTGGACTGCAAAGATGCTTTAAATTGCAAGGTCGGTGGTTCAAGCTCACCAGCTGCTCCTTGGAAACCCTATACAGGGTCACTATGGGTCAGAATCAACTCAATGGCATTTAACAACAACAACACTCCAGACCAGATAATACTCTGAACTATATGGACACACTGGACTATAAGGAGCTCTGGTAGCATAGTGGTTATGAATTGGGCTGCGAACCTCAAGGTCAGCGGTTCGAAACTACCAGATGTTCCGCCGGAGAAAGGTGAGGCTTTCTGCTCCCGTAAAGATTTACAGCCTCGGAAACCCTGTGCATGTTCGCTATAAGTTGGAACCGACTCCACAGCACATAATGACAACAACAATATGGATATTATCCTAGTACAGACATGGCTGGCCTTCAAAACAGATCCTGAAATGTTCTTTATGATGATGAATGTGACACCATTGTTCTTCAGCATGTCATTCCGGCATAGTAAATCATGTGATTCTCAGATTCAAAGTGGCCCATGACAGTCCATTTCAGCTCACTAATGCCTAGGATATTGATCGTTATGTATTCCATTTCATTGTTGTCAATTTTCCTAGATTCATACTTCATAATTCCAAGTTCTGATTACTAATGGATGTTTACAATTGTTTCTCCTTATTTTGAGCTATGCCTCATCAGCAAATGAAGATCCTAAAGTCTTTATTCAATTCATGTCACCATTCAATGCTAGTTTGAGGAGGTAGCTTTTTTCTGTCGTATTTTGAGTGCTGGAACTATATCTAACAATATTCTGGTGCTATTCATAATATCTCAATACTCAACATTCTGGAGCTCTCTGACAGTATTACACTGCTATAATAAGGTTTTCAGTGAGTAAATATTTGGATGTAGTCTGTCTCCCCTTCTTCCTAGTCTGTCTTCTCTGGAAGCTCAGCTGAAACTTTTACCACATGGGTGACCCTGCTGATATTTAAAATGCAGGTAGCATAACTTTCAGAACCACAGCAACACACGAGCCCCCACAGTATGACAAACAGTCAGATGAGTGATGGAATTAAGCCTAAGATGGTCTTGATTATTGGATGATCTGACACTGACCCAGAGTCTCTGGTCTGCTATTTAGGAACCAGAGGGCCATTTGATTGAACTGACATCCATGAGGTTATCTTTTTTAGTTGTAGTTCAAAACTAAGTCAGTTGCCTACTCTTGAAATTCAAAGTAAAGATACAATCAAAGGGTCATTTTTGTTCCTCCAGCAAAGCGCTGGATAATGCCCACAGAAGGACTGTGTAAATGTTAAAATGCTAACCGTTGTGTAGCCTTATGGAATAAGGTCCCTGGCATCCAGTCCAAATGGTTGCAGCCGTTGATTGTCTTGGAGTAGAAGCTGGATTTACCTGTGTTCCACAGCCCTACAAGAAAAATCAAAGCTATTTATTACCCCTGGCTCTCCCTCTCTCTTGCACACGCCATTATGAACATGAATCACAGATTTCCAAATAACAAGTATGAACTATTTTTTTAAACACCCACGACATAGCCACATGCCTTCCAACTCTCCCTTGCAGCTGACTGTCATACAGAGAAGGGAAGGAGTGGCAGGTCTGGTGGAACTATTAAGTCAGTTCTCAGGAGATTCAACACTTACAGAAATTTGTAGTGAAATTACCAGCTGATCTTGGTTTAATAGCTGTCCCAAGTCCTCCCTGAAGGGTGTGGCATCAGAGCTGAGCACTTTGCAGTGGGTCAGAGATTTGCAGTGGTTGATGGCCTGATTGGGCTGAGGATGAAGTCATCAAGATCTGAAGGACTTCGAAAATGTACCACACAGATGCAAGAAGTTGTGCTTAGAGCCACTCATAGCTTTTTGATCTCTAAGGAAACATTGCTGTAGATTACAATTAGCCTGTAAGATGCATAGTCTGACTGATTTGGGACACAACTCCAGCAATTTCTTGTTTGGAGTAAGGACTGGTCCCAGAAGTCTAATTTGTCCATGAGTGGTCATTGCTCCCTCCTGATGATCAGTCTCTCTCTCTGTGTAGAGCAAGGGTGGGGAATGACCGGCCCGAGGATTGTATGAGGCCCCAAAAGTCATTTGGTCTGTACCTGCCAAGGCAACCACAGTTCCAGCCATCAGCCATCTTAGGTGAGAGATAATTAAATGTTTGACCAATTATAGCAAGCTAATATCTAAGTTGGTAATTTTATGTGGCCCACGAATGATGTTACACATTTTAGCATGTAATATTAATGATATTGTCCAATGATTTCTGCATTCTGTTGAGTCACCTCTCTTAGGAATAGACACAAATAAGGATCTCTTCCAATCAGGTGGCCAGGTAGCTAGTTGTCTTGAAAATTTCTTGGCATAGATGTGTGAGTGTCTCCAGTGTTTCATCAGTTTGTTGAAAGATTTTGATTTGTATTCCATCAATTCCTGGGGGCTTGTTGTTTGCCAATGCCTTCAATGTATCTTGGACTTCTTCCTTCAATATCATTGGCTCTTGATCATATGCTACTGCTTGAAATGATTGAACATTGACCATTTCTTTTTAGTACCTCTGTATTTCTTCCATCTTCTTAAGATGCTTTCTACATCATTTAATATTTTACCCACAGATCCTTCAATATTGCAAATCGAGCATTGAATTTTTTTCAATTATTTCAGCTTGAGAAATGCTGTGTGTATTCTTCCCTTTTGGTTTTCTAATTCTAGGTCTTTGCACATTACATTGTAATACTTGACTTTGCCCTTTGGAATTTTCTGTTCAGCTCTTTTATTTCCTCGTTTGTTTTTTTCCATTTGCTTCAGCATTTCTACATTGAAGAGCAAGTTTTGGAGACTCTTCAGTCATCCATTTTGGTCTTTTCTTGTCTTCTTAATGACTTTTTGCTTTCTTCCTGTATTTGTTTGTTCCTACCCTGTGCAGGGTCACTATGAGTCAGAACTGACTCCACAGTACTTAACAACAACAACAGCAATAACCTAATGTCATCACACAGCTCTCTGGCCTTTGGACATTAGTGTCTAATGCATCAAATCTATTCTCTAAATTCAGGTGGGGTATGTTCAAGGTCATATTTTGGCTCTTTGTGGACTTGCTTGACTTTTCTTAACTTTCAACCTGAACTTGCACATAAGCAATTTATAGTCTGTTCCACAGTCTGCCCCTGACCTTGTTTTGGCTGATGATATGGAGCTTTTATACCATCTCTTCCTTCATATGTAGTCAATTTGATTTCTGCGTATTCCATCTGGCGAGGTCCATCTGTATAGTTGTCTTTTATGTTGTTTTAAAAGGATATTTGCAATGAGTAAGACATTGGTCTTGAAAAATTCTATCATGCGATCTCCAACGTCCTTTCTATCACTAAGGCCATATTGTCCAAAAGCAGATCCTTCCTCTTTGTGTCCAACCTTTACATTCAAATTACCAGTAATGAGCAATACATCTTGATTGCATGTTTGACCAATTTCATACTGGAGAAGTTGAATAATGTTAATATTGACTGGTCTTTCTTGTTGTTGTTAAGTGGCATTGAGTCGGTTCTGATTCACAGCAACCCTGTATAGCATCTCTGAGGATGGTTGATGAGTTTGAACACTGACCTTGTGATTCAAACCGACCTTGTGGTCCAGTGCTTACCTCACAATGCCATTCCAGGATGCCAGTCTTCCTTATTGACTATGGATATTATCCTAGCATGGACAACATTATACTTCAAGACAGATCATGAAATGTTCTTTTTGATGAGGAATACAATGCCATTCCTCTTCAATTTGACATTTGGGCGTAGTAAACCATGAGGTTTCAGATTCAGAATGGTCAATGCCAGTCCTTTTCAGCTCACTAATGTCTAGGATCTCAATCTTAAAGCATTCCATTTATTTTTGACAACTTCCAATTTTTCTGGATTCATACTTTGTACATTCCATGTTCCAAATACTAATGGATGTTTGTAGCTGTCTCTCCTTATTTTGAGCTCTGTCCCATCAGCAAATGAGGGTTCTGAAATATTTACTCCATTTGCATCATCATGGTAAACTCTAACTTGAGGATTCAACTCTTCCCCAGTCATATTTTGAGTGCCTTTGGAACAGAGGGGCTCATCTTCTGGTATTAAATCTGACAATATTCTGTGCTATTCATATGCTTCAATGATCAGTATTCTGGTGCTAGGTGACAGTGTTCTGCTGCTATTCACAAGGTTTTCAGTGGCTAAACTTTCAGCAGTAGTCTGCCTGTCCACCATGGGTGACCCTTGTTGTTGTTGTTGAGTGCCGTCAAGTTGATTCCTACCCATAGCGACCCTGTATAGGGTTTCTAAGGAACAGCTAGTGAGCTTGAACCACCGACCTTGCAGTTCAAATGACATTGCAATCTGATGCATTAGCCCAATTATGGTATTTAATATATCTATGCTGTAAGCTCCAGAATCCCAGCAACACCAAGCCACCACAGTACAAAAAAGTGACAGACAGCAGGTGGGACGGTGGCAGCATTTCTTCCTGATGTACATGAAGATGACCCGAATTGAAATTGACCTGATGTCAGCTATTATCTGTGTCTCTAATATTTGTCATTGTGTATTGATTGTTGCTAAATACTATCTCAACTTGCTGTTGCTGTTAAGTGCTGTGGAATAGGTTCTGAGTCATAGCAACCCTGTATAGGGTTTCCAAGGAGCAACTAGTGAGCTTGAACCACCAACCTTGTGGTTCACACCTATTTTGCAGTCCAGTGCATTAACCCACAGCACCACACAGGAACTCCACCATCCCTTAATTGGGGTCCCAGATGACTCACTCACCACTATTCAGAAACCCTGTATAGACTTGGAACCAATTCAAAGTCACTTCACAACAACAGCATGCCACCATTACTGCTAACCTGAGTGTGGAATGTATAAACCTCTTTTGACAACATAGCAAAGAAAAACATATAAAAATTTGAACTGGCACAGAAATGAGTGGTATGAAAACTAATGAATTGTCTGATATTTTTAATGGTATCACATAGAATCTATTTCAGGTTGGTACTCTTATGAGTTTATGCTCAGGAGAAAACTCCTTTTGGGGAGTCAAAGTCTTGTCTGGAACGATTAAGTAATATTGTAGCGCATGCTGTTTCTCTTCCCCTGAGGCTTCCAGGAAGAATACTGCAACATCAATTAGCCCTGCTGCCTTCCCGCCCTTGTTTCACCTGTTTACATACCTGCTGCTGTTGAGTCTATTCCAACTCATAGCAACCCCATGTGCGCCATGCTTTTCTTCTGTACCATCTCGGCATGGGCTCATACTGCCACCTCTGTTAGCAGTCAGGCACATCAGCCAGTTTCCTAACTGGGATATGGAGACCTCAGATTCTTAAGGACTAAGGTCAGACATGAAGAAATGCATGCATGTAAGAAATAAACCACAAGTAGAAGTGGCAGAGCCAGGACTCAAAGGCAGACCTCTCAGTCCCCAAACTGCACACTCTCCACACCACTACTCCTCCACTCTGGTATGATGCTTCCCCAGGGTCCCCAGGACTAGGCCAGTTTTAGTTCCAATGCATGGAGTGACAAGAGGACTTGGGACACCATAGCCCCATCACTGGCCTTATCAGAGAAGAATGGTCTGGAAGTAGCTGGATACATGCCATTGATTTTCTTTCTCAGGAGCATCCCACCAATCTTTCCTTGAAGGAGAAATTTAATTACAAGAAATGTACGACTGTATGAGAGAGACAGGTAGGGCAGTTTTTCTTCAATTACATAGAAGCTGGTTTTAATCACTTCCTGGCAGCATGTCTCCTGAGAGGCCAGAGCTGGTACAAATGAAGACTTCAGCAGTGGAATTAGAAAAAGAGCTTTAGATTTTGACATCCTTCCCAGATGTATTGGCTACAGCATTCAATTCTAACTTTAAACCTCACATAGTTATTTCAGATCTCTGAATTTTATGCAGTGTTGCTTCAAGTCTGCTTGAGCTAAGGACAATCAGTGGAGTGGATTACATGGTCTGTGTCTGCCCTGGGTCAGGACAACAGGTATAGTCTACCATCTTCTGCTGGAGAATTCCATACTCCAGAAGAGCTCTTCATGGGAAACAGAGGTTGAGTGTATTATCAAGAGTGTGTGTGAACATGTGAATAGGGTCTGTTTATGTGTGTGTGTATGTGATGGTGTATATGAGTACAGGACATGAGAATAGAGGTTGTATATATGCATGTGTGTGCACACATGAAGACGTGTGAGTGGGCATGAGCGTGGATAGTTACATGGTATCCCATGAAACTGTACATACAGGGCCTTGTGCATTCATTACTTCATATAAAGAATTGCACCCAACACCCAGAAGGTGAGCCTCCCTGACACAGAGCGAGGGGTATGTGTGGCTACATCTGTGAGTGTGTATGTGTGTCTCAGTGTGTGGATGGGAACTGCATGAGAGAATGTGAACATGGGAGTGTGGCTGTGAAATTGTTGTGAGTATGTGTGCCTAATTGAGTGTTGTGTTGTTAAGTTCCACTGAGTCGGTTCTGATCCATGGTGGCCCTGTATAAGGCTTCTGAGGTTTAAGTCTTGGCAGGAGCAGGAAGGCTTGTCTTAGTCCCTGAGTGAGTGTGTGTGTGAGTAAGTAGACCTGTGAATGAGTGTGAATGTGTGTGTATAAGTGTGTGTATTTGCTGGGGTCTCTAGTGTTGGGAGTCCGGGTGTGGCGCTGTAAGTTAATGCGCTGTACTGCAAGGTTGGTTTGAATTGAAAAGTTGGTGGTTCAAGCTCCCTAGCCATTCCTTGGAAACCCTATACAGGGTCACTATGGATCAGAACTGACTCAAAGACACTTAACAACAACAACTACTACTAGTTGTGCTAGTGGGAGCAGTTGGGGAGGGAGTGAGAATGAAACTGGAGTGATCATCATACCCTGACCTGACAGGAACAAGAACTGATGCAACTGATGCAAGGAAGACACCTCTTCTTGTTCTTCAAAAGATGTCCTTGTCCCTTACACTGCCCTTAAATGTACAGGGGAAATCTGAGGACCTAATCTTGTCAATTTTAGAGACAAACACAAGTTTCTAGTAAATAATTGAATAATCATCCTGTTGAACTTCCCTGGCTAGGCAGGCCTGTGAACCAGCATTGTAGCAGGACTCAAACCACCACATTACAAATTGACAGATGAGGCACATAGATATCAATGATGTACTCTATTCACTCTTTCATTCAATAAATACATAAGGTTTTTTTTATGGTGTGGTGCTATACGATAGCACTGGACTGCTAACCACAAGGTCAGTGGTTCAAAGCCATCAGCCGCTACTTGGAAACCCCATATAGGGTGCTATGAGTTGGAACAGACTTGACGGCATTTAACAACAATAACAAAACAGTCAACATGTTAAGGAGTTCTTGTAGTCCAATGGGTTATACACTGGACTGCTACCCACAAGGTCAGCAGTTTGAATCCACCTTTTGCTCTTCAGTAGATAGATAAGGTGTCCTGCTCCCATAAAAATTTACAGTCTTGTGCTCGCTTCGGCAGCACATATACTAAAGTTGAAATGATACAGAGAAGATTAGAATGGCCCCTGCGCAAGGATGACACGCCAATTCGTGAAGCGTTGCATAAAATAAATAAATAAATAAAAAATTTACAGTCTCAGAAACCCTGTACGGGGTTTCTATGAGTTGGAACTGACTTGATGGCATGCAGTAGTAGCAAGCAACAGACTAAGGTTACTAACATTTAATGAGCACTTATTGTTTGCCAGGTACATTCCTAAATTCTCTATATGAAATTATTAAGATCCAGAACTTCTGCACAGTTTCACGGGGAATCGTATACAGAGATGATGGCATGGTGGCGTGTTGGGTTGTACTGGGCTTCAAGTTTGCATATGATCATCATAATAACTTTAATGTGGAAGTGACGATATTAAACCCATTTTACTGTTGAAAGGACTAAAGCAGAGAGGTATAAAACAATATGTCCATCACAGAGCCGGTTATAGTGTGAGGACTGAAACCTCATGGGCTGAATCCAGAGCCTCCGGCCTGACCTCTTCTCTACGTCGCAGAATTCATGACCTCACTGAATCCTCACAGCAGTGCTAGGTGGTATTGCACCACCATTGCATAGATTATAAAACACAATGCAAAGTTGTGAGAGGGCTGGCTGCTGCAAGAATTGGTGAAGGAGGAAAGAGCATGGAGGCATGCTTCACAGGACTTGGCCTCGGGCAGATGAGTTGGATTTTCTATCTAGCAGGTGTAGTGGTCAGACACTGCCTCCATGCTATGTTTTACAATCAGTTAGGTGGGGAAAAATCATCTAGCCTTAAGGAGGAACGAGCGTTTTTAGGGCAATAGTACAGGCTATGAGAGGTAGGCACTCTTCAAACCTCCTTACAGCCCTCACGAAGTCTTTTCATCCTCCTGGCTTTGTGGCTCCCTGCTTTACAACCTTACAGCACTTGGTGGAATCTCCTTTCATCTGTGCCCTACTTGTTCTATGCCCTACACAAAATCATAAGGTTGCTATTGCAGGGATTGTGTTTGCTCATCCCTTGGATGTAATGAGTCTAAACAAATACTTTTCAAATTGAATTAACCATTGTAATATGAGATCTACTTAGGCATTTATTTGCTTAATTGGAAGTCTTATTGATAAATCTACGGAACTAACTTTACTCTGTTGAATAAACATTTATTAAATGCTTACAATGACAGAGGAGTCTGGTATAATCAATAGGAGAAATCTTTGGTTTCTGAGTTAAATAGACTTAGAAGCAAATTCCAAGTTTGTTATTATCAACTTTGCTCTTGGGTGAATTACCTACACTCTATGATGCACAGTTTTCCTGCCTAAAATGTTAAGTGCCATGGAGTTGGCTTGGACTCATGGCAACTCTGTATAGGGATTTCAAGGAGCAGCTGGTGGGTTTGAACCATCGACCTTGCAGTTAGCAGTCCAGTGCTTAGTCTACAGTGCCACAGCTGGTCTCTGAGCTAAATAGAGAGAGAGCCTACAAGCAGAAATAGTTACAATGGTGAAGAGAGCTAGTATATTCCAAGCACATATCTGGGAAAATGTATTATTGTCAGATGTCATCTAGTTGGTTCCAACTCCTAAGGACCCTATACATACAAAATAAACACTGCCCACTCCATCCTCATAAGTGTTATGTCTGAACCCACTGTTGCTGCCACTATGCTATTGGGCTCTTATAGACAGTCCTCAAAAATAATTATGTTTTGGTTATCAATTTCTTAGATGTAAGTACCACCACCTGTCTATTCATTTGTCGTACTGTAGGCTTGCATGCTATTATGATGCTGGAAAGTAAAAAAAAAAGATTCAGGAACCAGTAGAGTCACCATGGTGGACAGAGTTTTTAGATGGATAAAAATAAGATGGAAAATGAAATATTTAATATATTGCCTAGCCCCCTTTTTTTCATTCTTGGACTCAGTCTAACAGAATAGCATCTATCTGGAAGCTCTTCAAACAACAGAAAGGCTAGAAAACCATGCACAGGCTCTTAAAGTTTCTATTTCAAATCAATGATTCTCACTTTCAGTAGCATTTCAGCGGCCAAACAAGCACTTGATTTCTAACTTCAAGGTTGGCAGTTCAAACCCACCAGTCATTCCTTGAAAACTCTAAATAGAGTATCTATGATTCAGAACTAATTGGATGACACTTAACAACAACAACAACCCCTCTCACATCCACACAAGAGCCCTGGTGTGACACTGCAGGGTAAACATTGGACTGCAAACCACAAGGTAGGCAATTCAAACTCAACAACTGCTCTTGGAAACCCTATAGAGGGTTGCGATGAATTGAAACTGATTCAAAGACACACAGCACCACCCTCACCTCAATCTGCCTGACATACCGCCATTTCTGCTGTAAGGATCTGCAGGGTGAATGGGACAGTGTGATTGTGTACCATCTGGCCATACTTTAGTCACTGGGAGGGTATGGAAAACAAGGGAAGGCCCACACGTTTCTTGTCACCAACCACTGTTGCAGGTGCTGGTGTGGTCCTGGCAGATTATCATATCAGTTTCAATGGAATATTGCAAAAGCTCAAAATGGATGTACTGTGTCATGCAAGCTGGCAGGCCACCTGCTGTGCCTGTCACTTCTGTTCAGCTTCTTGAGAACTGGTATTCAACCCACTTCACTCTCTTTTCCTCTGAAGCTCAAGGTTCTAGGATTATCATCCATGTTTGTTTCATTTGGTCTTTTATGTGTTGATTGTACAGGGTCTAGGTAGCGTGTCTGCCTAGTTCACCATTCTAAGAGTATTTCTTTAAACACACATTTGTGTTTCTTCTGGAAACCCAAGATATATTTGTGTTCTTTACAAACACTCCAGTTTTAGTACACTGATTCTACTGTTCTCCTTTTTCATTGTCAAGTTTCTGCATGTGTATGAGCTGAATGGATTGGGTCAGATACAGTGAATGGTAAAACTACAGCATGCAAACCAAACCATTTTTTTGTGAGAAATTTTTTTGATTCCCAATACTGCCTCAGTTCCTGTTGTTAATTGGTAGGTAAGTATAAACCCCCTGACTAGGACCCTACACCTAGGTATTGAGTCTCTCGAGGGGGAACTGCCTTATCCAGTATGAGGTCACTGATGAGTTATCATGTGTATTTACCAGTGAATGCTCAAGAAATCCAATCTGTACTCATTTTAGTGAGTTGTTGTTGTTGTTAGGTGCCATCAAGTTGGTACCAACTCATAGCGACCCTATGCACACACTGCCCGGTCCTAGGCCAACCTCACAACTGTTGCCATGCTTGAGCCCATTGATGCTACCACTTTGCCAATCCATCTTGCTGGGGGTCTTCCTCTTGCTCTCTAACCCTCCT
>NW_006408666.1:1241016-1242602 GCF_000296735.1 Chrysochloris asiatica | reverse complement strand
CCATGAGTTAGAACCAAGGCACTTAACAACAACAAATCAGTTATATTGAATTAGGGCACACCCTAATGACCTTATCTTTGATTACATCTTCAAAGTTTCTATATCTAAATGAGGTCACATTAACATGTATAAGGCGGGGCCAGTGGGTAGGATTTCAGCATACAGGGGCTTCAAAAACAACTTGAAATCACCTAACAATATATGATATTAAGACAGCAGAAACACCTAAAGACAAAAAGGTAACATTGCAGATAGTCTCCAATTCACCAATACGTTGCTTTCCCAAAGTTCATGTATAAATCAGTTGTTTAGATACCCTTAGAGCATTTTCCTCTACTTTAAATAGATTGGCTGATTTATTTTTTCTCTTCATTGCAGAGAAAAACAGTTAGCTTTACATTTGCTTAAAGTATGTTGCATTTTTTTTTTTTAAGTTTCTGAAACCAGAAGTCTTTTTTGTTGTTATATCAGAAAAGAAGAAACCAGTCAAAACAGGGGTGACTATATAGAAATTCCAAATTTTATCATGCTCCCACATTCCCCTTATAACCCTAGGCCCCAGAGTTCCTCTGCTTAGGACTCAAGTAGTCCTGGCTGGATCTTCCTCTGGGATACTATACCCAGGTGTCCCTTAAGCCCTCACAAACATTCTAGTCCTTCAATTATTTATACACAATTCTCCTCAATCAAAAGAAAGCTGAGGAATGTAATGAATGTCAAACACAACTTGTGATTCTTTCACCTCTACAGTGGTGTGACAAATTTCCTTGCTATAACTTCTTTTTATCTATACATACAAATTTCAAAAAAAATCAAATCAAACAGAAATCCAGACTGCTTACCTATGGCATATGTGTTGTTGTTGTTGTTATGTGCTGTTGAGTTGGTTCCAACTTATAGAAAAACAGAAACAAAAGATAATGGGGACAGAGAATTAACAGTAACTGGAAGTGTCACCTCTGAATTGTATATTTAAACATAGATTTGGTGGCCTCTCACCTCAGCCAGGTCTCTCAGGAACATCCCAAGACACAGCTCTTAATGGTTACCTAGTTGTGATGCCAGCCTCTGAGAGGCTCAGACTGTAAACTTTCCTAACTGCCATCCTCCTTCCCTGCTTTCTGTAAGCCCTTCTTGGGTCTGCACTGCAAGGCTGCTGCTGTCAATCATGGTTGTGGGAGGAGCTTCCTGTTTCCTGTGCCCTATGTAAGGTTACTACATGGAGATAGAACCTTGGAAACACATAACATGTATGATTTCCTTCACCTTGCTGATGTATGTTTGTCTTTGTCTTATGTTTATTCTTGTTTAAGACATAATTGTTGTTGTTGTTAGGTGCCATCGAGTCAGCATGGACTCATAGCGAACCTATGCACAGCAGAACGTAACAATGTCCGATCCTGGGCCAACCTCACTACTGTTGCCATGCTTGAGTCCATTGATGCTGCCACTTGGCTAATCCATCTCGCTGGAGGTCTTCCTCTTTTTCTGTGACCCTCCACCTTACCAAACATGATATCATTCTCCAGTGACTGGTCCCTCCTGACAATATGTCCAAAGTATGAGAGAAGAAGTTTGACTATCTT
>NW_006408666.1:1229890-1239646 GCF_000296735.1 Chrysochloris asiatica | reverse complement strand
ACAGACCTCAATGTACTTTTATATAAAATGGATAACCTTAGGAAAGTTGTTAATATTAAATAACCACATGTACCAATGTCAACTGTTATAGTGACTTGTGGAATCAGTCAGACTTCTATTTTAATCCCTATTTCCTCATGCTTCAGATTAACCTCAGCAAGTCTCAGATTCCTTGGCCATAAAGTAAATGTAAAGAAGTTGTCTCAAGGTGGAAGTGAAATATGAAGTATATACAAATGCTGATATTTAAATGATGAAAAGTTCCTAGGACATTCCTCGTGCCTAGGATATCCTTTATAAAAGTTAGGTGTCTTCCTTAGCTCCACTCTAAAAAGTTTGTCCAAGGAAACTACATTGCTGATAAGCCAATGATGATGCTTAGCACCCTTGATGCCATAGCTTACTTAGAGGGACTGGTAGCGAATGGAGGTCAGAACAAGTGGAGCCTGAGGAGTTACCAGCTGAGGGAGTTCTCGGACAAGTATCACTGCACTCTTCTTCCATAGCTTGTCATACTCTAGCAGCTTGTCACTGGTATTCCAAAAATCAACAGTCACTCAGTAGACAGGTTTCCACAGAGTTTCTACTTCTGAAAATTAGACAAGGAGAATTTTATGGATCACAGCAGAATGTATTTTGTTACTATGCTGAAAGATGAGCTCCGTTAATTGGGAGGTATTCAGAAGTCATGATGGCTGCAGTATAGACTCAAGCACACCAACACTCCTGAAGATGGATCTGCACTGGGAAATGCTTTGTTTCGTTGTACAGGGTATGCCCATGCATTGGCACCAACTTAAAGACAACTGATATCAAGTTATCACCATAGCACATACACTGGGAAGGTTTCCCTTTAAAATCAGTGCATGCCTCCCACACCACAGATACATGGTGATGTGTCTCCTCACTTGCTCTCACCACATCACTCTTCTTGAGTCTCTTGGCTGTCATCTCAGAATCCTTCTTCAGAAAGCACTCCATGCCACACTACAGACTGATGAGTGTCTTCATGCAAACTGAAAACCTGCTTACTCCCTCTGCAAGAACAGCTCCCTGAGCTAAACAAAAGCAGTGGTCATTTCACATGTTACACTGATCCCTCTCACTGAGAGCAGGGATTCTTCACACATACTGTACACTCATATACTCTGTAGTGACTTTATCAGGGTCATTGATAATTTCATGAATTCCTGGTGTAGCGTTGTGGATTAATGTGCTCGACTGCAAAGTTGGTTTGAAGCACAAGGTCAGTGGTTCAAGGTCAGCAGCAGCTCCTTGGAAATTCTATTCAGGGTCTCTATGGGTCAGAAATGACTCAATGGCAGTTAACAACAACAACTGTTAATTTCATACTAGCCTATACTGCTCACCAGGTCCCAATAAACCAGGGGTATATTTTTCTAATAACAGCAACAAAAACAGGAAACCCTGGGGCCTTGATTCCCATTTATTTTATTACCTGTAAGTAATTTAAGAAATGCAATAAAAATGTCAAAAGTGAGTAAGACTGGATATAATGTCTCTATATTCCAAGCATAAGAGAAACTCTCCAGGAAAAAATTTGGAGTTGAGCGCATAATTCTAAGCATTCTTCAAGTATAAAATGTTGTTGTTGTTGTTGTTATGTGCTGTGGAGTCGGTTCTGACTCATAGCAACCCTACACTGGGTTTCCGAGGCTGTAAATCTTTATGGGAGCAGAAAGCCTCATCTTTCTCCCACGGAACCGCTGGTAGTTTCGAACTGCTGACCTTGTAGCTCGCAGCCGGATTCATAACCACTACGCCACCATAGCACCTTCAAGTATAAAATGGGTGTGCTGAATTCAAAGCTGCCCACAGAGGTAGAGTGGGAAAGTATAGTGTTCCTACCACTTAAGGCAGATCACCTCCTCAGCAGGGGCATCCGCTTTCTGTTTATACTATTTGTGTTCCTTTCTCAATAAGCCACTCTTCCAACTGATCTGAGATGGATTAGGAGAAGCCAGTTCCAGAAAATGTCTCCATCTCCTTCTGAAGCCTGACCCAAACCATGGTATTTTCAATTGCCTCATGTGATGTGCAAGTTGGTTAATGAATAAGGAAGACCACAGAAGAATCTGTGCATTTTAATTACGGTGTTAGAGAAGATGATACCAAGGATGACCAGAAGAAAAAACACATCTATCTTGGACGAAGTACAGCCAGAATGTGCCTTAGAAGCCAGGATGGCTAGACTTTGGCTCACATGCTTTGGGCATGTTCTCAGTCCCCAGAGAAGGACATCACACATGGTAAAGTGGAGGGTCAGCAAAAAAGATGAAGACCCCCTTAAAAGATAGATTGACACAGTGGCAGCAACAATGGGCTCAAACATAGCTGTTGTGAGGATGGCACAGGACCAGGCAGTGTTGTATTCTGTTGTGTATAACATCGCTAGGAGTTGGAACTGACTTGACAGTACATAACATCTCTTGACAAGCAGAAAGTGGTGGCTCTAGGGGAGCATTCTTGTATTACATATTGGAGACCTGGGTTTGATTCCTGATCAATGTACCTCATATACAGCGATCACTCTCTGCTTGTCAGTGGAAACTTCAGTGTTGCTGTAACTGAACAGAGTTCAGTGAAGCTTTCAGATGAAAATGGGTTAGGAAGAAAAGCCTTACAATCTGTTTCTGAAGACACTCAATGAGAACCCTATGGATAACAATGGTCTGATCCTACTATGCATGAGACTACTAGGAACTGGGGGCAAACTTAATGGCTGTGAACAACAACAGCTGTGGAAGAGAGAGTCTGCATGTTGTATAAGATTAATATCCGGAAACATTCCAATGTGTCACTCTCCACACTACTACCTTCTGTTACCCTTGATGTTTCAACAGGACCCAAGATTCCTTTTCACATCCTGTGCTGGACCGCTATCCCACACTCACTGTTCACCAGCTGCGTCCCAGCTGCTGCATTCCACAGCAGAGGTGGCGTCATGCACCTGGGGCGTGAGGTAATTCCTTCCCAACATGGTGCATTAAACCTTCTGAGCCTTTGTTTTAACAGAAGCTTTATAAATGCCAAGTATTAATAACTGTCCAAATGAGGAGTGGGAAAGCCCAAGGGTTTAGGAAGAATGAAGAATTCGGTAAAACCTTATTTTATAATTTAAAAGTTTTCTTTTCTAACTACTACTTGAATTTGGATTTCTGCACTGCTGGTAGTGTAGTGGTTATGAATTGGGCCGCTAACTTAAGGGTCAGCAGTTTGGAACTACCAGCTGATCCACGGAGTAAGATGAGGCTTTTTGCTTCCTTAAAGATTTACAGCCTCGGAAACTCTGTACAGGGTCGCTATGAGTCAGAACCGACTCCACGTCACATAACAGTAACAACAACTGAAGCATTGAATAACCATCTCTATGAATATGGACGCTGACACAAATCTGGAAACAACTGGTTCAAAAGCAAAATAAAATAATTGCTGTTCTCAGTAGCAATGATTTTGGCATATGAGAGAAATGTAGGCAATTGTGATTTAATATTGCTAAAATGATTTTTAGTCCAATAAAATTAAAAGCAACATTAATACATATGGTGTCAATGACTAGGAATAGCTCTGTTTATTCAGAGGTCATAAGGTCTGTCAGTGCCTGGATATTCCATCTTGATGGCTATTGGGGCTGTTTTACTAACAAGCTTGTAATGCTATCCCTTCATTTAGTCCCTCTCATTCCTTCCAATAAACCCTCTTATTTGTTGGCCAACAAGATGCAAATCATGTTAAGTTATTGTTCTAAGCCGCTCTTGAGGTGCCTCTGACTTATGACAACTTCTGTGCATTAAAAGGAAGTGGTACCTGTCCTTGCATCATCTTCATAATCACCCACATCCATCTTTGCAGCTATTGTTCCTCTCTCAGAGGGTCTTCCTCACCTTCTCTCTACTGAACCAAACATGATGTCACCTCTAGTGAGGAAACTCTCCTGTGACATGTCCCATGTAATTATTCTGTCGTAATCCATAGCATTTTCACTGACGAATTTTCAGAAGTAGATCTCCAGGCTTTTTTCTAGGCTGTTCTAGTCTAGAAGCTGTGCTAAATCCTGCTCATTGTGAATGACCCCACTGGTAGTTCACTGACAAAAAAAATCCAATTACATAGACAACAGAGGTGAAATAATCATTCTTTGTATTTTCTTCCCATTATAAAATAGCATCCAGAAGGAAAGCTGGTTCCTGGGGATCAGGACAAATTAGGTTAGATCAGATTACTATTATAATCAGTTCTAACAGATTAATGCTGGGGAGTTTATTTCCAGGTCAGTTCCAAACCACAGTGACTCTGTGTAAAGTTTCTGAGGAGTGGCTGGTGAGCTTGGACTGCCGACCTTGCAGTTTAAACCAACTTTGCAGTCCAACGTATTTACCCACAAAGCCAATTTCTCAATGATTCCAGCTTTGGTTTATGCTCATTTTCTAGAAATTGTCTGGCCAGTGAGTTATTCTTTGTAGACGAAATGTTTCTCTGAAAGGAGTTGCTTCTATAATTTGTTGTTTTATGATGTTAAGGTTCAGTCTAAGTAATTGTCACAAAGACACATCAAAATGACTGGATTGAATAGATAGAAATTCATTTCTGTTTCTCACTCTCACACAACAGTCCCGAAATATGTTATCAAAAGCTGATGAGGTGGCTCCTTTTGACTTCTGTTATGCCCACATAAGCTTTCTCTCTTTCTCCACCAAAAACAAAGGAGAAAGAGAGGAAATGGAGAACAAGCATTTAAAGAGGATGGCACTAAGATTATTCACATCACTTTTTATTGCATGCTGCTGGCAAGAACTTAACCATACACCTAGCCACAAGGGAGGCTGTGAAATAGGATATCTGTAGCAGGGTAGCTAATCATAGTGTTTGCATGGAGTGTCTCCTATTATAAAAGAAAGATCAGGAAAATGGGTTCCAGATGAAAATTGGCAACCTGCACGACTGGGGGGTTGGTTTGAACTGCAAGGTTGGCAGTTCAAACTCACCAGCAGCTCCTGGGGACACTCTATATAAGGTCTCCAGTTGGAACAACAATATAATATTCAAAACAAGATGTGGGCTTCACAGGCACAAAATGGACCATTAGATGGAATTGCCCTTTTAGACTTCCTTTCACTCAACTTCAGGCTCTAGATTGACATCTGCTGACTTCTTTTCTCATTTGAACCCACCCATAATATTCTTTATAAATTGACTACAATGATATATAAATAAATAGGGAATCCACTGATTTCTATTATGGTAGAAATGAAAATAAAGCTTTCTGTACAAGAGATGAGGATATTTGTAAAAGTTGATCTGAGTAGTAAAACAAAATCCATCTTTTAAAGACGATACTAAGAAGACTCAGGCTTTCGGTTTTCTTTCATTTGCACTTTACAATGCCATGAGTTGGTCACATGATCCTATATATTTTATAATTGGACAACATGAGAATCTTTGGTCTTAGTTGGTTTAAGATTATCATGCACATGTTGGCCAGCCTCCAACCTGATTCTCAATGATTCTCACAGACACTGACAATTGTATCTTGCTCTCCTGGATAAACTCCCTGGGAGAAGACACTGCCATGCTGTAAGGACACGCAGGCAGTGGAGAAACCCACATGCAGAGGAAATAACATCAAATTGACATGCTTGAGTTGGACACCACTAAGCTCCCCAGCGTTAACGTCTTCCAGTTGGGGCCCTGATATCAGAGAGCAAAGATAAGTCATTGTCACTGTGCATTAGAGAGGAAAAGTTGTGCTGAGATCCCCCCTCCCTCATTACAACAATGCACCTGCTCATTTGTAGAGAGTGGCAAGGCCAACATATACGAAATTTGTTGGGAAACCTTAACCCATAATCCTTTTCCCCTCATTTTGTTCCTTCAGACTTCCTTTTGTTCAGCAAACTCAAAAGATCATTTAAAAGAAGCATGATTTGTGTCCCTCAAAGATCACAAAAGCACCATTTTGATGTGGTATGAATTGAAGAGTGCAGAATTCATCATGGAAGTGTTGTTGTTGTTATTGTGTTCTGTCTCTGGTTATCCTAAACCTGTGTATGGTTTCTAAGGCTGTAAATCTCTACAGGAACACAAAGCCTCATCTTTATCTCAAGGAGTGCCTGGTGGATTTGAACCACTGATCCTGTAGTTAACAGCCCAACATGTTAGAGAAATGTAAACAATGACTTAAAAAGATATTAAATTAAATGGGGGATACATTGAAAAACAATAGCCTTACATTTTGATACTTTTTGCTTACTAAAAGTTTCTATGACTTTGTTCTTTTGGCAGTCCATGTGTACTGTCAATATTTCTCCTTCAGTACCATAGCTCAGATGCATCAATTCTTCTATAATCTTCCTTATTCTCTATCCAACTTGCACATGCATAGGAGGTTATTAGAAATACCATGCACACCTTGGTCTTCAAACTTACATCTTCAGACTTCAAACCTACATCTTTGCTCTTCAACACTTTAGAGGACTTGTGCAGCAGATTTGTCCAATGGAATACATTGTTTGATTTCTTGACTGCTGTTTTCATGAGTGTTGATGATTGATCCGAGTAATATGAAGTCTTTGACAAATTCAATATTTTTCCATTTATATAGATGTTGTTTATCGGTCCAGTGGTTAGGATTTTTTTTTCTTTACATTGAGGTGCAAGCCCTACCAAAGGCTTTGATCATTAATCTTCATCAGTAAGTATTTTAAGTTTCCTGCTTTCAGCAAGCAAGTTTGTATAATCTTCGTATCTCAGGTTATTAATGAGCCTTCCTTCAATCCTGATGTCACGTTTTCTTCATGTAATCAAGCATCTCAGATCATTTGTTCAGCATGCAGATTGAATAGAATAGGTATGTGACAGAATACAACCTTGATGAACAACTTTCCTGATTTTAAACCATTTGGTGCTTCCTTGTTCTGTTCACATAATTGCCTCTTGGTCTATGTACAGGTTCCTCATAAGCACGATTAAGTGTTCCAGAGTACTAATAAATTTTAAACTTGGGAAGGATTTCACACATGTTACTTAAGTGAAGGGTAAAGCAATAGACAATAAGAATAGGCTACCAAAAGAATTATGGAGATGTGGGAAGACATCTGGAGGAGATCAAGAGTTAAACTCAAAAGTATTAAATGGAAATACTGTTATATACACAATCCTGCAATAGCAGTGATCTATGAGTAGATGCATCAACAGATATGCAGACTGAACAGCTGTGGGAGGGAGATTGGGAATATACCCATAAATGATTGTAGGTTTGACAGAATATATTTTTAGATAGGTATTTATCTTTGCTAAGCATCTCTGGTAGTGTAGTGATTACAAATCGGGCTGTGAACCACAAGGTCAGCAGTCTGAAACTACAAGCTGTTCTGTGGAGAAAGATGAGGCTTTCTGATCCTGTAAAGATTTATAACCTAGGAATCCCTGTTCAGGGTCACTATGAGTTGGAATCCACTCCACAGCACATAACCACCACCACCGTTTAACTTTGCTGTAACCCTATGTGAATGGGGTGGCACATGCAGGGGACACAGTTATGAAAAAGTCTAAGATATTTCCAAACACCTTGAAAGGAAATGAATTTATTGGCCTGGGGCCTCAGGAATTATTGGCCTTAGTCTTGGAAGACACTAAGGACAATTGGCATAGCACAATTAGCAAATACAATCCATCACATCCTACTATAGTGTGTTGTGACTGGAATCCTAAAGTCTCATAAGCAGTCATCTAGGGTGCAACAATCAGTCTCTCCCTGTCCAGAATAGTGATGAAAATCAAAGACACATGGAAACAATTAGTCCAGTGGATTAATGGGCCACCTCTGCCTCAGTCTGCATGGACTTGAAACAAGAAGAACTTGATGGTGGCTAGTTATCACTACCAACTGCTATGAAGGGGACCACACTAGAAGATTCTAGATAGAGTGGGAGAAAATATGAACTGAACATAAAAAGAGACCAATCTGACTGTTTGGATAGATACTGGTGGAACTCCAGAAACCATGACTCTTCATCACTCTTTAGGCCTGGAACTGAACACACAGCCATGGTTAATTTTCAGCCCAACATTAGGTCTCTAAGGGGAATAATAACACTAGTGAGGTACGAACACTTTAGATTAATCAACCACTTGGAATCAATAGGGCAGTACTTCCCATGGACAAAGTTCAGAATGGTTAGGAAAGAAAGAGGACTAGAACTAGGAAACACAGAGAGGAAGTGGAATAAGGTTACAGTGAGAGGGGATGTAATCAATGAAATGACACAAAATGTGTATACATTATTGAACGCAAAACTGACAATGTGCTTTGTCATCCAATTCACAATAAAAAGTTTAAAAAATGAATATACAGCAAAAATGGAGAAATGGGTTATAAAGTTGTCTTAAGCAGCTAATTAATAATTTTTGCTTAATAAATCTAGATTTTGTCATATGGGGTTCCTTAAATTTATTGTAAAAGTTTCTCATCTTAAGCATTTTCTTTTTTGCCTTATTTTACTTTCATGATTTTAGACTTTTCTTCTTCTTGAAATGGGCTCCAAGATTGTTTCAGATTCTACAAAACACAAAACTTGGATTCTTCTTGGACTGCAGAAAACACCCTGATCATGGATACCTCTATTCATTCTTTCAGGGATAAATACTTAGCCCTTCAATGCCACTACTCAGAAGAACCTTTTCCAAATGCCCTCACCAATGGGTCATTTCTCCGGACCTCTGCAGTGAGTATTTTCTGTGTTTCATTAATATTAAATATATTAAATTAAAGATATTTGTCACTAATATCTTTTCTCTCCCATCAAGTGGCAAGATCCCTGAAGGCAAACAGGGCCCCTTTTTTAATTCTAGGAAAAAATGTTCACTAACAGAATTCGCATAATGAGATCCCAGACATGAGAGAAGGAGCCCTGATGATATAGTGAGTTACGAGTTGGAGTGATTACAGCAAGGTCAGTAGTTCGAGTCCTCCAAGAGTTACAGGAGAAAAAGAGGGGACTTTCTGATACGGTAAAGATTATAGTCTCGAGAACTATAAATGTGGAGACTATGAGTTGGAATCTACTCAACAACACCTAGCCAGACAGCAGCCAGACTTGGCAGAGTACTCAACACACAATTTTAATTAATTAATTTAAATCAATTCAAGACCCAATCATCAGTTTTACTACATTTCACTTAAAAATTCACTGCTCTTATTACTTAATTAGTTGACTTCACCTCAAATATCTTTGGTAGAGAGAATGAGGGCCCCTCAAAAAAATGTTTTTGTTGTTGTTGTTGTTGTTGTTGTTGTTAGGTCTTCTCAGATTGGTATCTACTCATAACAACCTTATGCACAACAGAACAAAACACTGCTTGGTCCTGTACCAATCTCACAATTGTCATTATGCTTGAGTCCATTTCTGCTGCCACTCTGCCAATCCATCTTGTTGGGGATTTTTCTCTCTTTTGCTGACCCTTCACTTTACCAAACACAATGTCCTTCTCCAGTGACTGGTTCCTCCTGATAATATATCCAAAGTATGTGAGACAAAGTCTGGCCATCCTGGTTTCTAAGGAGCATTCTGGATTTACTTCTTCCAACACACAATTATTTGTTCTTTTGGTGCTCCATGGTACTTTTAATATTCTCTTCTAATACCACAACCATTGTGTTTTCAATAGCCTCATATGGATGCGAAAGCTGGACAGTGAATAAGGAGGATCGTAGAAGAATTGATGCCTTTGAGTTGT
>NW_006408666.1:1223375-1229005 GCF_000296735.1 Chrysochloris asiatica | reverse complement strand
AAAAAATACAACCCTGGTACACAACTTTCCTAATTTTAAACCATTCAGTGTCCCCTTGTTCTGTTTGAACAACTGCCTCTTGGTCTTTGTACAGGTTCCTCATGAGCTCAATAAGAATGGAAAATGTTTATGCTTGCCTTAAATACCTAGAATTTGTGGTCAAGGTACTTTACATGGTGACAAGAATATAGGTTTGTAGATGGAATTAATGTCACTAAGCACTTGACCTTGAAATACAGAGCTTATCCTGGTGGGCCCTATGATATTCACTAGAATCATTAAAAGTGAGAGAATTAGAAACATGTAAGGAAGACAGCAGCATCAGAATCACTCACCCATCTATGAAGATGGAGGAATAGGCGAGAATCTAAGGAATGCAGGCAGCCTCTAAGAGCCAGAAAAGGCAAGAGAACAGATTCTACCCTAGAACCTCAAGAAAGAACTCATTGCTGATGCTTGACTTTAGCCCAGGGGAGCCTATTAAAAACTCTGACCACCCAAACTGTAAAATAACAAACGTGCTCTATTTTAAGTCTCTGCAATTTTGGTCATCTGTTTCAGCATTTGGAAACTAATGTTATTTGGTAAAAAAAAAAATAAAAAAAAATTCAAATACGTTATGTTGCATAATGACCCATGTGCTACAGAGTAGAACTTGAAAGGGTTTTCTTAGCCATAGTCTTTATAGACGTAGATCACCCAGCTCTTTGTACAGAACATTACTGATTGGATTCAAACCATCAACCATTAGGCTTGCAGTTCAAAGCAAACAGTTTGTGCCATTCAGGAATAGACAATATGGTAAGCCTCTATTAACAAAGTCTGTGTTCTTCTGTTAATCATATCCAGAAACTACTTTGGAGCATGAAATTTATGGAATGTTTTTGAAAATATGCTTGAAAATTAGTATGAGTTAAATAGTTGTTAGCTTACTAGCCATTAGTCCCTTTGGGAGAAGCTTATCCTTATCAATACTTACCTAGCAGGTTTGGAATCTGATGTGATCTCCCATAGAATTTAATTGAGATTAGTTAACAGAAAAAGTGCCAGTTGGTTATAATACTTAACTAAACAATCAGTGTGCTTACCATTCATTTTTTCAGTACTATACGGATCTCACATCAATGGATAAAAGATTGAAATTGTCAAGGACTTCATTCTTCTTGTATCAACTATCAACACTCTTGGAAGCAGCAGTCAAGAAATCAAATGATGTATTGCATTAGGCAAATCTGCTGCACAAGACCTTTTTAAAGTGTTCAAGAGCAAAGACGTCAGCTTGAGGACTAAGGTGCGCCTGACCCAAACCATGGTATTTTCAATAACCTCATATGTATGTGAAATCTGGACAGTAAATAAAGAAGACAGTAGAAGAATTGATGTTTTGGGGTTATGGTGTTGGAGGAGAATATTGAAAGTGCCATGGGCTACCAAAAGAACCAACAGATGTGTGTTGGAGGAAGTGTAGCCAGAGTGCTCCTTGGAGGCCAGGATGCCCAAACTTTGTCTCTCATACTTTGGACATATTGTCAGGAGGGACCAGTCCCTGGAGAAGGATATCATGTTTGGTAAGGTGGAGGATCAGAGAAAAAGAGGAAGATCCCCAGCGTGATGTATTGGCCAAGTGGCAGTATCAATGAGCTCAAGTGTGGCAACAATTGTGAGGTTGGCCCAGGATTGGACAGTGTTTTATTCTGTTGTGCATAAGGTCGCTATGAGTCAGTACCGACTTGATGGCACCTAATAACAACAACAACAAGAATAACAACAACTGGCTCTCACATACTAAGTGCTTATAATCTCAGGGTGGCAAGCAAAACACTGGAAAAAAATGAATTCTTCCAGGTTTGTACATGTACAGATTTGTTCATATTCATTCATAAATGAATGAAAATAAATCCTTGGAAGTATGTTCACTGACAAAAATCTCTACCAAAAGTAAAACATCTAATTTATGAATGATTTATTCTATAAATACGTTCTTGAAAAATTTTTATTCTCAGAATATACATTTATATCTGTCCACACGATGGCACTTAACAACAACAACAATACTATATTAAAACATGGTTGATAAATTAGCATAGCTTCAGAGGAGGACCTTTTCTCTATGTAATGGGTAAATTCAGGGAGGTTCACTGAATTCAGTGAGTTCAGAGGGGGTTTTTGCTATTTTTCCTGCTCACCTGCTTTTATGGTTTGTGTGACTCATTTCAGACCTGATAGTGTGTGTGTGTGTGTGTGGGGGGGAACCTATGAATCTGTGTGGTGATTGGAGGGAGATGAAAACTCAGTGTAGAGTTTGAAGGTACGGGAAATGATTGTCTGTGTAGCCCATTGGTACTCTAGGATTGCAAAAAGAAGCATTCAATTCACCATTTCCTACTCACTGTTCCCTTGAGTGAAGGACTTCAGACATGGCAGGTGTGCAGTCTCTGAACTGGTCATTTCTTTTATACTTCATTTATATAGAAATGAACTTTGACCTTCAACCAAATGGACTACAAAATGTCTGCCTCCCAATGAGACTTCAGGAGGATATGTACTTTTTTAGAAACTCCGCACCTGAGTTTATATCTAGGCAGGGTTCACCTTTGATCATACCACACATTCCTGGTTCTCCTACTTCATGGATGGTGCTTCCAGGCCTCTTTTACTGGTTCTTTCTTTTCTGCTCCAAGGTCAATATGGGGTCACGTCTCAACTACAAATTCCATTCTATCATTGAAAATCTCATCTCCAAAATGCCATCTTTGCCTCTGACATCTCCTTGAAATGTCAGACTTCTGCATTCCAAATACTGCCAAGGTGTTTTGATTCTCTAATAAATATCACAAACTTAACAGGTCAAAAAAGAACAAAACAAAATCTTAATTAATATGGGTAAAAAAAAATGTATCATTTTGATTTTGCCTCTACTTTCCCAATTCTTCTTCTCTACCCAAATAGACTAAAAAAAAAGTGTCATCCGGTACATTTTGATTCACAGTGCCTCTAGAGGACAGAGTAAGCATCCCATAGGATTTCTTTATGAAAGAAGACTACAGCATCTCTTTCCTATGGGATGACTGATGAATTCAAACGGCCAGTTAACCTTGTGGTTAGCAGATGAGCTCTTACCCACTGTACCACCAGCATCCCTTCCCCATATCTCTGCATAGTACATGTTAGTTAAGGCAGTTTCAATTCAAGTACTGTCCACGATAAGCTGACCTTGCTGGTGTATGCAGTATTGATGGCATAGCTTCCAGCATCATAGCAACACACAATCCACAACAATAAAACAAACTCAAAGGGATGATGGATCTGTCATCAGTACATGGTAGCTGCTATTGTCACTCTAAATTATACTGAAGATCTTATTTATATTGATAAATAACTTTTTTGTTTTGTTTTTGTTAAGTGCTGTTGAGTTGGTTCTGACTCATAGCAACCTTATATAGGGTTTCCAAGGAGCAGCTGGTGGGTTTGAACCACCAATCTTGTGACTTGCTGTCCAATGCTGAACTTATAACACCACATGAGGAGTCCAATAAATAACTTAATACTATGTTAATACTCAGGAGTCCTGGGGTAGCACTGTGGGTTAATGCGTCAGACTGCAAAGCTATTTGAAATGCAAGGTCAGTAGTTCAAGCTCACCAGCTGCTCCTTGGAAACCCTATACAGGGTTGCTATGGGTCAGAATTGACTGTACGGCAGTTACCAACAACAACATATTAATTCTCATATCTTATCATATCTGTATCTTATATAACTTGTTGTTATTAAGTGCCATTGAGTCAGTTCAGAATCATAGTGACCCTGTGTAGAGTTTCCAAGGAGAAGTTGGTGGGTTTGAACTGCTGACATTGTGGTTCATAGGCCAGTGCCCATCCTAGAGTGCCATAAGTATTGTGTGTGAAAGCATGGGAACAATTTTATCATTGTAAAGCTAGAGCTGTGTGTGACCAAAGCTCATGAATGCCATCCACTTGTAACAAAAGATAAAGGACAGAGAAATCATTGTAGAAATAGGGAAAAGAGAATCCAGTTGTGCTGGAAAAGTACCTGTCATCCCCATTCCACAAAATGAGCCTGTGAACATTCAAAATTGGGAAATCAGAAAGTCAAATGGGTGATGTCTCTTGAAAAGCACTTTGCTCTCAATCTCGGCTGCCCTGCCAATTCCATCCAGGCATAATTCAGCTTTCAGGATATGTAAATTCTTTTCTCATTATTCATTCTAAAGTGCTGCTGAGAGATGGAAGCCTTGGGAGTGAAATTTTTGGAGTAGTTTGAGATCAGTAACGGGGATGAAGGGTTTCAAGAAGTATGCAGCGTATAAAGCCATTGGTGATAGTGTGGGGAGATCTTGTAAAATGACCTTCCATTTGCAAAATGACCTCCTCTTTTACAACTGTTCATTCCTAGAGCATTGCTTTCTCTCACTGCCAGGAAATTTCATGACAGAGGTGGAGCAAAGAAATAATAATAATAAAAAACTCAATGCACCTTTTGCAGAGTGACAATGATAGATAATGATTGATGTCTGACAGCAACCACATGCTCCCCCCTGTGTCATTAACTTGCGATCTGCAAATGAAACCCTACTTAAGATGTTCACAGATCAAAGCACAAGGAAAAATACATATAATAATTTTAGGGGAAACCTCAATTCGATTTCTATGGCAAGCAAAAATAAACCAGAAAATCAATGTGGAAGCATGATGACAGCTAGGCAAATCTAAATGTGGGGTATCTGTGGAGTAATTCTAAGACCATTATCCATTTCCTCCTCTTGTCTTTCTCACCACTCTCTGGCAGGGTTGAACCTAATCATTGCCTGGTTCAGTTGTAAACTTGTTTATTGTTCTCTGCTGGCATTTGGAGTGAACTCTAGACTCTGTTGATCTATCTGTGCTAAAACTGGTGTCCAAAACTCAGAGTGAGGAAGGAAGCAAAATGACTGGTCTCTCTACCACGATCTGGGAGGTACTTCTCTTGGCAAAGCTGCAGTGAACCAATGGTATATCAGGATGAAAGATTATCATACTACTAAGGACTAGATTCAAATCAGTTTAAGAAAGTTGAATTCTTAACTTGAGTTGGCAAACTCATGTTGAACCATTGTATGAGATGCTCAGCCCTATGACATTTCTAAGATTCTACTGCCATGACCACTGTGTAGATTTTGTGTCTTCTAATGTGGGGCGCATCTTCTCTATGATATTGGTCAATGTATCACAATGATGTTGTGATATATAGGGTTTTCAATGACTGATTTTCTAAGCAGATAACCTGAGTTGTTTTTTTTTCCCCAGTCTTAGTCTAGAAGTTCTGCTGAAACTGCCCACCACAGTGACCCTCTAAATATTTGAAATACTGGTGGCATGTCTTAGAACATCATGACAGCATGCAAGTCACCTGTATAACAAACTGAAAGACAGGTGCCCTTTTGGAAGAGAACAAGTTAAAACATTTTTTTTTTCCATTTAAACTATAAGGCTAAGACAAAAAGCATTCCTATAAAATCATAGGAACCTTTATTAAACAAAAACATAAAATAAGAAGCTATTGTTTCAAGATAATATATCATGATCAAGTGGGATTCATATCAGTGATGCAAGGATGGTTCAACATTAGAAAAA
>NW_006408666.1:1214552-1217170 GCF_000296735.1 Chrysochloris asiatica | reverse complement strand
CAGTGCCACACCAGGACTCCTCAGTTAAGATGTTGTTGTTAATTATTAAGTGCTGTCAAGTCAATTCCAACCCATAACGATACTGTATAGGGTTTCCAAAGAGCAACTTGTGAGCTTGAACCACCGACCTTGCAGTTTAAACGACTTTGAAATCTGATGCATTAACCCACAGAGCCACACCAGGACTCCTAGTTAAGACAGGCACTAGTATTTTACTGTATTATGGCCCTGCCTACAAGTTCCACACTATGCTGTGTGAAAATGTTCCCATCTGTGTCTCTGGGTAATTCTGGGAGGTGCCTTACTGGGGTTTATGTACAAGTCTGCAGCCAAAGCTTAAATAGACCATGACACTAACAGTCCCCGCCACCCCTTCCTGATGCCATTGTTAGTATCTGTCAGAGGCAGGACTATCAGGATACTGGAAACCTCAGGAAACCAATGAGGATTGTGTTCTGTGTCTAAGTGCAGGGGAAAGTAGAGAATCTCTTCCTTCTCCTTGGGTTTAGAGAGTGCCCTAAGTAGGACTATTAATGCAAATATTTTAAAGGAATTAATAAAACAGCTTTATTAGATTTTAATCATTGCATTGTCCAATCCCTTTACCACCACCCGTCTATGACATTACATATTGTCAGTAATCATAATGTTCAGAATCACTAACTCCCCTCCAATAATCAAGACTAAGCTACAGAGCCAATTTCTTTACATTTAGCTTCTTCGTCCCTTTGGCTGCATTTCCATAGGCTGTTTCTCTAGTCTGGGAACAAATGGGCTCTTGGAAAAGCTATCGACCAGATTTTCAGATATGTTTGTTGTTGTTGTTAAATGTTGTCAAGTTAGTTCAAACTCATAACAACCCAGTTTAGAGTTTGTAAGGCGTGGCTGGTGGGTTTGAACCCCTAATGTTGTGGTTATTATTCTAGTATTTAGCCTACAGTGCTATGGTGGGACTCAGAAATGATTTGTTGTTGTTGTTGTTGTTGTTGTTGTTGTTAGGTGCTATTGAATTGATACCAACTCATAGCAACCCTATGTACAACAGAATGAAACACTGCCCGGTCCTTGGCCAACCTTGCAATTGTTGCCATGCTTGAGCCCATTGATGCTTCCAATCCATCTTGCTGGGGTCTTCTTCATTTTCTATGACCCTCCACCTTACCAAACATGATATCCTTCTCTAGCAACTGATAATTCTGGAAAATATGTCCAAAGTATGAAAGACAAAGTTTGGCCATCCTGGCATCCAAGGAACACTCTGGCTGCACTTCTTCCAATATAGATCTGTTGGTTCTTTAGGCAGCCCATGGCATTTCCGATATTCTCTTCCAACACCATAACTCAAAATAATCAATTATTCTATGGTCTTCCTTAGTCACTGTCCAGCTTTCGCATGCATATGTTTAGATATGTTTGGTGTTGTTAGGTGCCATCAAGTTGGTACCGACTCATAGTGACCTTATACACAGCAGAACGAAACACTGCCCGATCCTGGGCCAACCTCACTATTGTTGCCACGCTTGAGTTCATTGATGCTGCCACTTGGCCAATCCATCATGTTGGGGGTCTTCCTCTTTTTCTTGGATCCTCCATCTTACCAAGCATGATATCTTTCTCCAGCAACTGGTCCCTACTAACAAAATGTCCGAAGTATGAGAGATGAAGTTTGGCCATCTTGTCCTCCAAGGACACTCTAGCTGAACTTCCAAAATGAATTTATTGGTTCTTTTGGCAGCCCATGGCACTTTCAATATTCTCCTCCAACACAATAACTCAAAAGCATCAGTTCTTCTAGGGTCTTCTTTATTCACTGTCCAGCTTTCGCATGCATATGAGGTTTTTGAAAATACCATGGCTTGGGTTCAGGCGCACCTTAGTCTTAAAGCTGACATCTTTGCTCTTCAACACTTTAAAAAGGTCTTGTGCAGCAGATTTGTCTAATGCAATACGCCGTTTGATTTCTTGACTGCTGCTTCCGTGAGTGTTGATAGTTGATCCAAGAAGAATGAAGTCCTTGAAAACTTCAATCTTTTCTCCATTGATAAGAATGTTGTTCATTGGTCCAGTGGTGAGGATTTTTGTTTTCATTACATAGAGATGTAATCCATACCAAAGGCCTCCATCAGTAAATGTTTTAAGTCCTCTTCACTTTCAGCAAACAAGGTTGTATCATCTGCACATCGCTGGTTGTTAATGAGCATTCCTCCAATCCTGATACCACATTTTTCTTCATATAACCCAGCTTCTCAGATTATTTGCTCAGCATACAGGTTGAATAAGTATGATGAGAGTAAACAACCCTGGAGCACACCTTTCTTAATTTTAAACCATTCAGTGTTCTGTACAAACAACTGCTTCTTGGTCCATGTACAGACTCCTCATGAGCACAATTAAGTGTTCTGGAATACTCATACTTCACAAAGTTGTCCATAACTTGTCATGATCCACACAATTGAAAGCCTTTGTATAGTCAATAAAGCACATGTAAAACATCTTTCTGATATTCTCTGCTTTCAGCCAAGATCCATCCGACATCAGCAATATATCCCTCATTCCACATTCTCTTCTGACTCTGGCTTGAACCTCTGTAAGTTCTCTGTCAATGTACGCTTGCAGCC
>NW_006408666.1:1212089-1213407 GCF_000296735.1 Chrysochloris asiatica | reverse complement strand
ATAGATAGTATCCTATCACAGACAGGGCTATACTTGAAGACAGATCTTGAGATGTTCTTTTTGGATGAATGCGATACTATTCTTCCTCAATTTGTCATTCCTGGCATAGTAAACCATGTAGTTTTCAGATTAAAAATGGCCAATACCAGTTCACTAATGCCTAGGGTATTGATGTTTATACATTCTATTTCAGTTTTGACAATTTCCAATTTTCCTAGATTCATACTTTGTAATTCTATGTTCTAATTATTAATGGATGCTTATAGCTGTTTCTCTTCATTTTGAGTTGTACCTCATCAGCAAATGAAGGTTCTGAGGGCACTACTTCATCCTGGTCATCACGGTCAACTCTATTTTGAGTAGGCAGCATTTCTCCTATATACTTCGAGTGACTTTCAAATTGAGGGGCTCATCTTCTAGCACTATAGCTGACATTATTTTGGTGGTTTTCATCTTGTTCAATATTCAATATTTTGATTCTGACAGTGTTCCACTGCTCTTCATAAAGTTTTCAGTGACCAAACATTTGGAAGTATTCAGTTTCTCCTCTCCTTAATTTGTTTTAATCTGGAAGCTCATCTGATACCTCGCCACCATGAACACCCTGCTAGGTTTTAAAATATCCATGGCATAGCGTACAGAATCACAGCAACATGCAAGTTTTCACAGTGTGACAAACTGACAGTCAAGTGGTGGTGGTTTTATTTATTTTATTTTATTTTATTTTATTTTACACCACATGGCAGTCCTGTAAATTGAGACTATAAATTTTGGCAAGAGCAGAAAGCCTCATCTTTTTCTTGAAGACCAGCAGGTGGGTTTGAATCACAAACTTTGTGGTTAGCAGTCCAGTATTTCCTACTAAGGCTCCTTTTAGAGGTTTTTATTTTTGTTTTTATTTTAGCATTCTATGTCAAGCTGATCACACCATAATTCCCTATGCAGAGATAGAGAGAGTGCATGCTTCTTATATGTGCTGAAGCTCATAGAAGTTCCCCTAACAAAATGCACTCCTCACAGGATGATGCTGGAGATAAGAAGTTCCAATAGACTGTGTCTTCTTGCATTTTTAAAGGAAGGTGTTTTTAATATGATGCCTCTGAATAGAACAACTTTATGGGATTCATGTAATCCAGAAATGTTACGCAAAAATTTGAGTGAAATAATCCTCCATAGTTACTAGATCACAAGCTTGGTTTGAATTGCAAGGTCGGCTGTTCAAACTCATCGGCTGCTCCTCAAAAATCCTATACAGGGTCGCTATGAGTTGCAATCAACTCAATGGCACTTAACAACAACAACAACAATGTTGAAATAC
>NW_006408666.1:1205265-1211989 GCF_000296735.1 Chrysochloris asiatica | reverse complement strand
TACAGTGACTCTGTGTATTCCTTCCATCTTCTTTTGATGCTTTCTACATCCTTCAATAATTTTCTCAGAGAATCTTTCAATAATAAAAGTCGAGGAGTGAATTCTTTCTTCAGTTCCCCCAGCTTGAGAAATGCTGAGTGTGTTCTTCCTCTCTGGTTTTTTGATTCCAGATCTTTGCACAGTTTGTTGTAGTATTTGGCTTTATCTTCTCGAGCTGATCTTTGAAATTTCTGTTCAGCTCTTGGACTGCCTCATTTCTTCCATTTGCTTTAGCATCTCTACACTGGAGAGCAAGTTTCAGTGTCTCTTCTGTCATACATTTTGACATTTTCTTTCTTTCTTGTCTTCTTAATGACTTTTTGCTTTCTTCATGTATGATGCTCTTGGTGTCATCCCACAACTCATCTGGTCTTCTGTCTTTAGTGTTTAATGTATCAAATCTGTTCTTCAGATGATCTCTAAATTTAATTGGGATAATATTCAAGGTCATATTTTGGCTTGTGGACTTGTTTTCATTTTCTTCAGCTTTAGTTTGAATTTGCATATGAGTAGTTGATGGTCTGTTCCACAGTCTGCCCCTGGCCTTGTTTTCACTGATGATATAGAGCTGTTCCATTGTCTCTTTCCGCAGATGCAGTCAATTTGATTTCTATGTATTCCATCTGATGAGATCCATGTGTATAGTTGTCTCTTTTGCTCTCTAAAGCAGGTATTTGAAATGAACAAATTATTGATTTTGCAGAATTCTATAATGCATTGTCTAACAGCATTTTGATCAGTGAAGCCATATTTTCCCTTGCCCACCCACCACGTGAGCTCCTTGGTTGGTAGGAGCCTTCAGTTTTCTCCTCTCTAGGTCTTGCACCTACCCGGGTTTTCTCTTTCCAATCACCAGTAATGAGCAATATATCTTGATTGCATGTTTGATCAATTTCAGATTGAAGAAGTTGGTAGAAATTTTCTATTTCATCCTCACTATCTTTAGTGGTTGGTGTATAAATTTGAATAATAGTGGTATTAACTGGGCTTCCCTGTGGGTGCATGGATATTATCCTATCACAGATAGCATTGTACCTCATGACTGATCTGGGTATGTTCTTTTTGAGAATGAATGCAACACCATTCCTCTTCAATTTGTCATTCCCAGCATAGTAAACTATGTGATCATCAGATTAAAAATGGCCAATACCAGTCCATTTCACCTCACTAATGTCTAGGAAATCGATGTTTATGCATTCAATTTCATTTTTGACATCTTCCAATTTTCCCAGATTCATACTTAGTACATTCCATGTTCCAATTTTCAATGGATGTTACAGTTGTTTCTCTTCATTTTGAGTTGTGCCCCATTAGTAAATGAAGGTCTCACGGGCTTTTCTCCCACGAGCTTAACTCCATTCACATCATCATGGTCAACTCTACTTTGAGGAAGCAGCTCTTTCCCAGTCGCATTTTGAATGACTTCCAACCTGAGGGGCTTATTTTCTGGCACTATATCTGACAGTGTGTCTCTGTTATTCATAAGGTTTTCTGTGACTAAATGTTTTGAAGTAGTTTGTCACTCCTTCTTCCTAGTCTGTATTTGTCTGGAAGCTCATCTGAAGCCTGTCCTCCATGGGCGACCTGCTGGTACTTAAAATACCAGTGTCATATCTTTCAGAATCACAGCAATGCACAAGCCACCACAGTACGACAAACTGACAGACGAGTGGTGGTAGATATGTTTAGACATAAGTATAAAGTTTATTAGACATGTATAATGTTTCAAGCATACCTAAGTTTGTGGATGCAGTGATATTTGATTGACATGTACTCCACATAAGTCCTGAATAGATTCTGTGGAAGAATGCTCTTTTCTTTCTGACATAGCTTTTCTATAATATCCTTGTCTCTATAAAACCTTCATGGAATTGCCTGGTTGTGCCAAGTGATGCCTTCCTAAAGGGCCTTTGTACAGGTTGTTTTCCTTATTCTTTACCTGCTGAGCATTTGCTCACCCTTCTGTGTGTCCTTAAATGATCCTCACTTTCTCACACTTGTTTAGTCTGACTTGTCCTCATCATTGTTTCCACAGTAGCACATTTCCATCTACTTGGATTTTTACTTGTTTATTCCCTTCCTAAAACACTGAGCTCCTTGAGGGAGGAACTTGCTTATTGCTTTATTCTTTATTGCTGGCATGAGTAAATGTTCAATAATTGTTGAATAGAAGTCAGGAAACTTGTTCACATTTATGTCAAACAAACAAACAAACAAACAAACAAACAAGAAAACAAAGTAGCTCCTTGAATTATCAGTGGGAAGTGTGTACCACGAACATGGAATGTGGACTTTTGCACCACTATTTCAACATAGTAAGAAACCAACATCCCCATTAGACCACATTCTATTTGGGCTTCATCGTAGCATACTTAAATACAAGGGAAGCAAAAACAAAAGTCAGACGTAGGTATCTGTATTGTTAGGGTCTGTGCACTTTGAATCACTTCATAGATCATACAAATCGCTCTTAGCAAATTTTTGTACTATTGTTAGTCACTTCACAGAATTAAGCTCAGAATAGAAATAGACCTGGAATGTTGAAATAATAAGACACATACACACACAAGTTTATTTCAGACTGTTGAAGGATGACCACAATTCTACTAAAATGATAAGTCAAAACAAAGCAGCAACCTAGAGGCAGCAAGATGGTGTTCTAGGTAGAAATTCTACACAGACCTTCTACAACAAAGATACAGAAAACCAAATGAAACAGATGCAGACGATTGTCCTGAAACCCTGAGCTTAAAATGTAAGTATAGAAAAGTGGATTGGATGCTTGCTATGAAAGGAAGCTGAACAGACATGGTAGCACTGTTGACCTATGCCAATGGAACCATCTTAAACATGTGTGAGTGGTTCCAGAGACAAGACAGTGACTTGCTAGTGCAGAGACACATCACTGACTCACTGGTGTGAGATATAAAAGTGTGTTTTCTCTCTTGTTTGCCACACTCCCCTGGTGGTCAGAGGTGTGTCCAATCCCCACTTGCATATACTCCCAGTGAAGTTCCCACTTTCCTAATGGTTGGAGCTACATAGAGGTGAGTCACACATGTGACCACATTAAAGTGAGTTCATTGCTACCTGCACCAGCCTCAGTGCCTAGATTCAGGAAAGCCCTGCCCCAAACCTGCAAAGCTAGCTGTGACAAGTCCTAGGAGAAGCAGCCTTGCAAATGAGGAGAAAAGAAACAAAAAAAGGGACAGACAGGTGACTAGTGCCCACTGACTATGTGCGATGTCGGCTTCTTGAAGTTTCATGGGTGGCTTTGAAGGCAGATAGCAGCTTGGTAGTGTGGAGGCATACTGCACACTTGCAGAAAGAAAGATGCGATCATTTTACTTTTACCCCATGTTACCCTGGTGGCCAGCATGGCCAGCTCCCACTAGTGTACACTCCTGGTGAAACTCCATCTCTCCAGTTTGTATAAACCACACAGTGGAAAGCTATGCAATTGTGAGCTACATCAGAATGAGCTGGGAGCTAGATGCACCAACTCAGACACCTGATTCAGGTGAGGTCTCTCAAGACCTGCAGCACTGGTTCTAGCAAACTTTGACCTAGTGGAAACTCTCGCACCCAGATGCCCTCTGGTACACAAAAACTCTGCTGTCAGCTGCTTTGGGACCTGTATGAACTACTTTAGGATTGGGATCCTAAAACAGATGACACCTACGTTTTCAGGAACTCCATCTAGGGTGGGGATCACCACATCTCATCCCTTGCCCACCCACCATGTGAGCCCCTTGGCTGGTAGGAGCCTTCAGTTTTCTCCTCTCTAGGTCTTGCACCTACCTGGGTTTTCTCTTTCATTGTTTTTGTTTGTTTTATTCTTTCTTCCTTGTCTTCTTTTCTTTACCTTCCCTTGCTTTTTATACATTCTATCTCCTTTTTCATTTTTGCTTTTTTTTTCTATTCCTTCACATCCTCCCACACCATCTTTCTCTTTGTTTCTCATTCTTGATTTTTCTTTACTACTCCTGGTCTCTTTCTCTTTTACTCCACCTAATTGTGTTTAGTGCCTTTCCTTTTGTTTTCTTTTCCATGTTTTTTCTTCTTTTTCTCTCTCTTCCCTATTTCCCCTTTTTTGTTTGTTGAGTGGCTTTTTTAGCTGTTGCCTGTGTTTTTCACTTCTTTTGAATACTTTACTGTTGCTTTCTTGTTTCTTCTTTTTCTCTTGTATGCATTTTCTCTTCTTGCCTTGCCTAACAAGAGACAGCAACTTTGCCCATACAGCCCAGCCATATCCCCTCTGTGACCCCATCCACTAGGCAAGAGCCAATACCAGCTACCATACACTTAATCAATGACAACAACCAGCACCAGCCAATCCCATCCTAAACTGAGCTACATGAACAGCAAACAGAAAATGGTGCATATGCATCAATTCTATGTTCACACCCACGATGAGTGCCTAAGAGCACACTAACATAAAATCATCAATTAGATACAAATACAATGACACTACAATGTCTTGGAAGCAACTGATAATTTCTGTTCACATGAAAAAACAAAACACAGTGATTTAAACAAATGATGAAGAGGCAGAACTAGGAAATGCTTTTGAGGACAAATGGCATTGGAACTACCTCACAAAGGATTCAAGAGAATGAGATCTAGATACTTTAAAATGATTACATTAAAAGTCAAAGACATAGGACTTGTGTTACAATAGTGAATAATTGCTATTAGGACTGACTGTGAGGGCCAGAAATGTAAAGGTAGATGTTATGCAGCAAAAGGAGAGGAGTCGTTGATTTTGCAGTCCAAGAGCAGAGGTCCCTGGAACCATCAAGTGAGAAAAGTGGAGTGCAGGACCCTACCCGGAGAAGCAGTGACACCAGAAATGGAGGCAGAGATGATGATATGAAGAGATGGAGCAGCTGGGGACTCTGGACTCAGGTAGGGAGAGGGGTTGTGTGCTGATGGCTGGGGGGGCAGGCTTGTGGGGTATACCCTTTGGTTGTTTGATGTTGCATGGAGGGGATTATAATCATTGCAATGAATGAAACAAAATATCATAGGATGAATGTAAAGCTGGCATTCTCCCATGTAAACTATCACATAATTCACAATAAAAACTAAAAAAAAAAATTCAAAGACAAGGATAGAATCTAGAGAGCCCCTTGAGAAGAGAAAAAAGGAAAAAGCTATCTACAAAGGAGAACCAGTAAGATCAAGCTTTGATTTCAGCAGAAACCCTGCTGTATCAAATTTACAAAAAACACTAAAGGAACATTTTTGGACTGGAAACCAAAAACATCAGACAACAATCTGAGACGGACATAGTTAAATTGGGAATAAAAAAATAATGACAGGTTAACCTCAAAGAAAATTAATATACCTCTACATCAAAACAAGAAAAAGGACACCATAAAGATTTAGTAAACCCATAAAGATTTAAAGAATAGCAATGAAGGAAAAGTCAAGAAAATGCACAAACAAAATGAACTCAACACAGAAAATTATGTGGAACACAGAAAACAGCAGCAGAACTAAACACACACACATGCACACAACAAAATGACAGCAATCAATTCATACCTATTGATAATTGCACTGAATGCTAATGGATTAAATGCAATAGCCAAGAGACTGAGAATAGTGGAATGCATAAGAAAACAGGATCATTCTATGTGCAGACTATAAGAGACCTTACATTTAAAGACAAAAACAGACTGAAAACTAAAGTATGGGGGGGGGAAATCAAGCTAATAGCAATAAAAAATGATCAGGATTGGCAATATTAATCTCTGATAAAACAGACTTTCAGGCAAAACCATCATAAGAGATAAGAAGAACATTACCGCATGTGTCAACTGAACAAGAGGACATAACCATAATAAATATTTGTACTTTTAATGACAAAGGCTAAAAATATAGAAATCAAAATCTAATAGAATCAAAGAAAGAAATGGGCAACTCTACAGTAATAGTAGGATATTTTTATACATAATTTCCAATGAAGGACAGAAAATCTAGGAAGAAACTCAACAGAGACAAAGAAGAACTAAACAACACAACCAACCAACTTGACCTCAGAGATTTATACATACCACTAAACCCAACTACAGCACAAGGCACATTATTTTGCAGTGTACACGGAGTATTCTCCAGAAGAGATTATATTTAGGCCACAAAGTAAGCCTCAATAAATGTAAAAACATTATAATCCTAAAAAAGTATCTTTAAAATCACAATGCCATAAAATTAGAAATAAACTATAGGTAGATCAAAGAAAAAAATCAAATAGATGGAAATTGAATAACACCCCTGCTTTAAAGTTACTTGGTAATAGATGAAATAAAAACGAAATGAAAAAATTCCTTGAATCAAATGGGAACAAAAGCATAATATATAAAAACATTTGGGATGCTGCAAAAGCAGTGCTTAGAGGACAATTTATAGCAATAAACACACACATCTCAAAATAAGAATGAACGAAAATCAGCACATTAATTCAACATCTCCATCAATTAGAAAAAGGAGTAAAGTAAGCCTACAGCCACCAGAAGAAAGGAAATGATAAAGTTAAGAGCAGAAATAAATGAAACAATAAACAGTAAATCAATAGAAAATATCAGTAAGACAAGAAGTTGGTTCTTAAAAAGAATTAATAATATCTACAAACAGTGCACATAAAATTGATGTTTACATTATACTGTATTCTTTTAAGTAA
>NW_006408666.1:1194579-1199355 GCF_000296735.1 Chrysochloris asiatica | reverse complement strand
TGAAATACACTCAGGTTGATTTAGCTTTTGGATGGTTTGATTCTTCAAATGCATTTGTTAAAGAGGGTTAGTGGGTCTCAGAGACTGAAGCACGTTCTGCTGTCTGTTTCTTTATCACTGGCACAGAACGCTATCTGGCATTTTCTAAATGGATTATAAATGTTGTGTACCGAATTGGGGTGTGTGGGGGAGGAATGGTAGAAGAGTAAATAAAGAAAAAAAAAATAGCAAACCCACTTTCATGGTGTTGATTCCCACGGACTGTGACGCTGTAGCAGAGTGGAACTTCCCCATCAGGCATCCAAGGCTGTCACATGATAGAAGCAGACTCCCTCATCTTTCTCACACACAACACCTGATGGATTTGTACTGCTGACCTTTCAGTTAGCAGCGGATTGCTTTAACCGCTGCACAACCAGGGCCCCTTCAGTAGATAAATAGAGAGTAGAATTCTTGGGGAGGGGAGATATGAGAGAGAATACTTAGTAGTTATAATTGCAGTGATATGTCTTTCTGAATTTGCTATATATACAGCATTGAGCAAGAACAACCTGAGGGGGAAACAATTAACCTAGGAATAAACTAAAGTGAATATTTAAGAATATGTATCTGAAGAACATTTTGTAAATATTTAGGAAGCTATTCCTATTATGAAAATAAAACTGATCACTCTGAAGCGATTTAAACATCCACTTTGGAAGCACAATTGAAACAAACAAACAAAAGCAAAGATAAGAAATAAAACAATGAAGACAAAATGTCCATGCTCTCATTCAATGGAGGTAGCAGGCATTCGTCTGTGTGAAAGGGTCTAAACTGTGAGCTATTGAGCATCCCGATAAGAAAGCAAGCAAGGATCTTTCACACATGGCCCCCGCTACTAACTCATTTAAAAATGATGGGGGGGGGGAAGGTGAGGGTGGAATGTGATCACGATTATCAGATCAGCGGTTCACCAGGTCCCTAGAGAGCCTCCAATTTTATCCCATCTCCATTATGTTTCTTGGAAAGAAAGACACATGACTCCTTTGTCTCTCAAAATAAGAACCAGGCTCCTTGGACAGATGACGCAAGACAGCAATTATGTGCACACCAATTGCTTTCACAGCTTGATGAGAAGTCACTGGTATCTAACCAAGCAGTAGTGCTTTTGAAAAATGTCTCAATCTGGCCTGTGTTCATTTGCATAAACCCTTCCTCCATCTTCTGTAGCTTTCGTGGATAGACAGGAAGGGATAATGAATCCGATATACTGCCAATTGGGACAAGCCGAAGCATGTTTTTTTGAGGAGCTGCAGTTGCAACTTTAGCATAATTTTCTCCTGGCCACTGTAGTGGAGGCGTGGTAAAAATAGTTGAGGTGGTGTGAGCAGTGTTAAGTAGATTCAGTCCCAGATGCTATTTCAAATATTTCTACCAGGTTTTTAAAGTCACGTCTGCTGCCAATCATAGTGATTCACTGAGGAGGAACTCTAAGAGGGAAAATAAATAATATGCTAATTTCCTAAATTAAAGGGAAGTGGGGAACAAATGTACATCAGAGAAGGTCAAGAAAATATATAAATGAATAAGCAAATTTGCTAACAAGTGAAGTACGTTTTTGAAAACTAACAGGCTAGTTTATCTATATCAAACCAAACTGAACCCATTGTCACTGACTCAATTTCAACCCTATAGGACACGGCAGCGAACCCCATAGAGTTTTCAGTCTGTAAATCATTATAGACTCAAACAGGTACACTTTTCCCTTGCAAAGTTGCTGGTGGGTTTGAACTGCCAACATTTTTGTTAGCAGCTAAGTGTTAAACCACTACACAATGATTCTTTACTTATCTGTGTGGTTTTGTTTTGTTTTTTTTTTCCCCTGTCAAACATTTCACCATTTTCTTAGTATCCTTGTTCTTCACTGAAATGAAGTCTGCCTTCAGAGCAAGGAAATCCCAAGGCTGCATGAAACCAGTGGAGATTTGGAAACACATTCAGAATTACTCAGGGAAGTAGAAGTCATTGTTCCTCTTATTCTGCAGACTGCAAAAGGGCATATGTCTCTCCAGCATTGAAATAAGCTCTTCACGAGGAACCCTACTCATGTAGCTTGAATCACAGGTGAATGACTAGCTGCAGACACAATATGCAAGATATAAAACTTGTTTCTAGAGCACCGTCCCTGTTGAGTCTCTGAGATGTTTTGTTTTTGTTTTTGTTTTTTCCCCTGATACTGTTCTTTCTAACACTTAACTGTGTGGGCTGGGTCCTCCTCCAGCTTACCACCCCTGGCCTGATTTCAGTCAGTATCACATTCACGATAGTGTTGTTTTTAAGTGCCATCCAGTAGGTTCTGACTCACAGTGACCCCTGTATAGGGTTTCTGAGGAGCAACTGGTGGATTTGAATTGTTGGCCTTTTGTTTAGCTTCCAGGGTTTCTTTTATAGTGTCATCCTGGAACTCCTGCTCACCAAATCTGCACTGGGTTCAGTTACTGTCACATTCACTGCGGCATTGTTGGTGGTGGTGCTTGTGTGCTAACTGGTCAGTTCTAACTCTTTACAGGAACAGAAAGCCTCATCTTTCTCCTGTGGATAGACTGTTAGATGCAAAATACTGACCTCTTGGTTAGCAGTGCAGCTCATAAGCCCCGAAGTAAAATTCAAGGGGTAGAGTGAGGTTTACATTTTCATCCTTAAGCTATCTAGCTTTCAAACCCTAATCCCTCACTGATTAAGTGATCCTGAGATAATTGCAAGGTTTCCATGAGCTGCATTTTCTAGTCTGTAAAATGGAGATTATGGTAATTACAGTAATTCTATTTTGAAAACTTAGCGCACTCATTTGTCATGTATGAAATGTTGTTCACAAACTGCCTGGCCAATAGTTAGTAAGTAGTACTATTATTGCTAATGTGGTTGTTGAAAGAGCCTTTAATCCAGACAAACGATTTCTCAATGGTAGACTCTTAGGAATCAGTAAGGGAAATGCTAGATGAAAACGCTTGTTGCGGTTGTTGTTGTTATTGTTGTTGTTAGGTGCCATTGAGTTGGTACCGACTCATAGCGACCTTATGCACAACAGAACAAAACACTGCCCGATCCTGGGCCAACCTCACTATTGTTGCCACACTTGAGTCCATCGATGCTGCCACTTTGCCAATCCATCTCATTGATGGTCTTCCTCTTTTTCTCTGACCCTCCACCTTACCAAACATGATATCCTTCTCCAGTGACTGATCCCTCCTGACAATATGTCCGAAGTACAAGACATGACGTTTGGCCATCTTGGCCTCCAAGGAGCACTCTGGATGCACTTCTTCCAACACAGATTCATAGTGACCCTTTATAGGGTTTCTGAGACAGACATTCAAGGACAGACATTCACAATTCCCTCCCATGGAGACACAGGTAGATTTGAACAAGTGATTGGCAGTCCAGTGTTTATCCTATATACCACCCACCCACCACTGCCACTGAGTCAATTCTGACTCACAGTAACCTTCTATCGGGTTTCCAAGGCTGAAAATCCTATGGGAGCAGAAAGGCTCATCTTTTTTCCACAGAGCAAATGGTGTGTTTGAGCTGCTAACCTTGTGTTTAGCAGTCCAGTGCTTATCCTATAGCACCACAGGTACCCTGAATTCAAACGTCTAGTTTCCTAAACTGTGGGAAAGTAAATATTCATGTGTGTAGCTGTGGGTTAATGCACCAGACTGCAAAGCCGTTTGAACTGCAAGGTTGATGGCTCAAGCTCACCAGTTGCTCCTCGGAAACCCTATACAGGGTCACTATCGGTCAGAATCAGCTCGATGGCATTTAACAACAACAACAACAACGTGGTATATATTGTAGAAATAAGCATCAGCCTGCTAACCTCAAAGTCAATGATTCCCATTTACCAACCACTTCTTGGAAATCCTATACAGGTTTTCCTTGAGTCAGAACCAACTCAATGACACATAACAAAAATCACAGTAAAAAAGTAAGACACTCTACTGTTCCATTTCCTACTGTGCAAGACCACTATGATACCAGTTTCTCTGGATGACACCAGTGGCCAAGCCTTCCCTCAGTGCCCTTGCATGGGATGGGAATGTCCCTAATGTTGCTCAATTTCCAGGTGCCTCATTGCCTCTGCTTGACTTCAGAACACTTATAGAACCTCTGAAACTGATATTCTGCATTAAGTTGCATCTGTTTAAATACTTAGTGCTGTTTTTGCCTTATTAGTCACACTTTGCATGATACAGCCAACAGTTTCAAAAAGAACATTTTTCTAATCTGCAAAAGGTGCACTTTCCTCTTGAAAAGTGAGAAGGGTCTATTAATGGAATTTTCAAAAGTTTGATTGAAGGGCTTCAGAATCCCTGAACATTTTAAGATGCATATTGATGCAGTCCTGGTGTAGCACAGCAGAGTAATGTACTGGACTACAAGCTTAATTAAAACCACAAGTTTGACAGTTTAAACTCACCCGCCACTCATCACTCCTCAGAAACACTATACAACGTCGCTATGAGTTAGAACTGACTTGATGACACTTAACAACAACAAAAACATCTAACATCCTAACTCTAAGTCTCTGGGAATGTAGCTGTATAGTCTCTAATTTCAGTCACTCCTCGTAGGAGTCTCATAGAAAGAACACTTGGCAAAATTTTCTACTCAAGTAGTCGTCTTTGACATCAGATAGTCCAGATGTGGCGTTGTAGGATAAGCATTGAACTGCAAGTTCGGTTTGACAGCAAGGTCTGTTGGTTTGATGTTTTCATTGCTGTTGTTGTTGTT
>NW_006408666.1:1192598-1194114 GCF_000296735.1 Chrysochloris asiatica | reverse complement strand
TTTATCATGATGTTATTTATTAGTCCAGTGGTGAGGATTTCTGTTTTTTTTTTTCACATTGAGGCGCAACCCATACTGAAGGCTGAGGTTTTTTATCTTCATCAGTAAATATTTTAAGTCCTCTGCTTTCAGCAAGCAAGGTTGTATCATCTCCATATTGTAGGTTGTTAATGAGTTTTACTCCAATACTGATGTCATGTATTTCTTCATAAAATCCAGTTTCTCAGACTATGTGCTCAGCATGCAGATTAAATAAGAATGGTGAAAGAATACAATCCTGGCACACACTTTTCCTAATTTTAAACCATTCAGTGTTTCCTTGTTCTGTTTGAACAACTGCCTCTTGGTCTATGTACAGGTTTCTAATGAGCACAATTAAATGTTCTGGAATACTCATTCTCCACAATGTTGTCCATAGCTTGTCATGATCCATATTATCAAAAGCTTTTGTGTAGTCAATAAGGCACAAGTAAACATCTTTCTGAAATTCTCTGCTCTCAGCCAAGATCCAACTGACGTCAGCAATGATATTCCTCGTTCCTTGTCCTCTTCTGAATCTAGCTTGAATCTCTGAGAATTCACTGTCAATTTATTGTTGCAACTGCTTTTGAATTATCTTCAGCACAATTTTGCTTACATGGGATATTAATACTATTGTCTGATGATTTCCGCATTCCATTGAATCACCTCTCTTTGGAATGGGCACAAACATAGATCTTGTCCAGTCAGTTGGTCCCATAGCTGTCTTCTAAATTTCCTGGCATAGATGAGTGAGTGCCTTCAGTGCTGTATAAATGTGTTGAAAGATTTCTATTTGTATTCCATCAATTCCTGAAGTCTTGTTCTTTGCCAATGCCTTCAGTAGGACTTGGACTTCTTCCTTCAGTATCATTGGCTCTTGATCATATGCTACTTTTTGAAATGGTTGAACATCAACCATCTCTTTCTGGGTACAGTGACTTTGTGTATTCCTTCCATCTTGTTTTGCTGCTTTCTTTATGGTTCAATATTTTGTCCGTAGAATTCTTCAAGATTGCAAGTCAAGGAGTTAATATTTTCTTCAGTCCCCTCAGCTTTAGAAATGCTGAGCGGCTGTTCCCTTTTGATTTTCTAACTCCAGGTCTTTGCACATTTCATTAAAATATTTGACATTGTCCTCTAAAGATGCCATTTGAAACTTTCTCTTCAGCTCTTTGCCTCACTTCTTCCATTTGCTTTAATGTCTCTACACTGGATAGCAAATTTCAAAGTCTCTTCTGACATCCATTTTGGTCCTTTCCTTCTTTCTTCTCTTCTTAATGACTTTTGCTTTCTTCCTGTATGATGTCTTTGATGTCATCCCACGACTCTTCTGATCTTTGGTTTTTAATGTCTAATGCATCAAATCTGTTTTTGAGATGATCTCTAACTTCAGGTGAGGTATGTCCAAGGTCATATTTTGGCTGTCATGGACTTATTTTAATTTTCTTCAGCATCAACTTGAACTTTTTGTTGTTGTTGTTAGGTGCCATCGAGT
>NW_006408666.1:1168308-1192498 GCF_000296735.1 Chrysochloris asiatica | reverse complement strand
TTTGCCTAATGCAATACGTTGTTTGATTTCTTGACTGCTGCTTCCATGAGTGTTGATAGTTGATCCAAGAAGAATGAAGTCCTTGACAACTTCAATTTTTTCTCTTGATAAGAATGTTGTTTATTGATCCAGTGGTGAGGATTTTTGTTTTCTTTACTTAAGATGCAATCCATACCAAAGGTTGTACTTTTTTGTACTCATCAGTAAATACTTTAAATCTTCTTCACTTTCAGCAAGCAAAGCTGTATCATCTGCATATCTCAGGTTGTTAATGAGTGTTCCTCCAATTCTAATGCCATGTTATTCTTCACATAACCCAGCTTCTCGGATTATTTGCTCAGCATACAGATTGAATAAGAATGGTGAAAGAATACAACCCTGTTGCACACCTTTCTTAATTTTAAACCATTCAGTGTTCCCATGTTCTGTTCGAACAACTGCCTCTTGGTCCTGGTACAGATTACTCATGAGCACAATTAAGTGTTCCAGAATACTCATACTTTGCAATGTTGTCTATAGCTTCTCATGATCCACACAACCAAGAGCCTTTGTGTCGTCAATAAAGCACATATAAACATGTTTCTGATATTTTCTGCTTTCATCCAAGATCCATTGGACATCAGCTATGATATCCCTCCTTCCACGGCTACTTCTGAATCCAGCTTGAACCTCTGAAAATTCTCTGTAAATGTATAATTGTAGTAGTTTCTGTATTACCTTTACTAAAACTTTACTCACATGGGATATCAAAGACATTGTCCGATGATTTCTGCATTCCGTTGGGTCACCTCTCTTTGGAAGGGGCACAAAGACAGATCTCTTCCAATCAGTTGGCCAGATAGTTAGTTGTCTTCCAAATTTCTTGGCACAGATGAGTGAGTGCCTACAGTCTCGGCTCACTTTCTTGAAATATTTCAATTTTTATTCCATTAATTCCTGGTTCCTTGTTCTTTGCCAATTCCTTCAGTGCACCTTGGAATTCTTCCTTCAATATCATTGGCTCTTGATCATATGCTACCTCTTGAAACGGTTGAACATCAACCATTTCCTTTTGGTACAGTGACTCTGAGTATTCCTTCAACCTTCTTTTGATGTTCTCTGCATCATTCAATAATTTTCCCAGAGAATCTTTCAATAACGAAATTCCAGGCTTGAATTTTTTCTTCAATTCCCTCAGCTTGAGAAATGCTGAGCGTGTTCTTCCTTTTTGGTTTTCTAATTCCAAATCTTTGCATATTTTACTATAGTTTTTGGCTTTATCTTCTCGAGGTGATCTTTGAAATTTTCTGTTCAGCTCTTGGACCTCCTCAATTCTTCCATGTGCTTTAGCTTTTCTACGCTGGAGAGCAAGTTTCACAGTCTCTTCTGACATCCATTTTGACCTTTTCTTTCTTTCTTGTCTTCTTAATGACTTTTTGCTCTCTTCACATATGATGTTCTTGATGTCATCCCACAACTCTTCTGGTCTTTGGTCTTTAGTGTTTAATGTTTCAAATATGTTCTTCAGATGATCTCTAAATTCAGGTGGGATAAATTCAAGGTCATATTTTGTCTCTTGTGGACTTGTTTTCATTTTCTTCAGCTTCAGTTTGAATTTGCATATGAGTAATTGATGGTCTGTTCCACAGTCTGCCGCTGGCCTTATTTTCACTGATGATATGGAGCTTTTCCATATTCTCTTTTCACAGATGTAGTCAATTTGATTTCTATGTGTTCCATCTGGCAAGGTCCATGTGTATAGTCAACTGTTATGGTGTCTAAAGTAGGTATTTGAAATAAACAAATTATTGGTTCTGCAGAAATCTACCATTCATTCTCCAGCATCATTTCTATCACCAACACCAAATTTTCCAACTACTGGCCCTTCTTCTTTGCTCCCAACATTTGCATTCCAATCACCAATAATGAGCAATACATCTTGATTGCATGCTTGATCAATTTCAGATTGAAGAAGCTGGTAGAAGTCTTCTATTTCATCCTCACTGGCTTTAGTGGTTGGTGCATTTGAATCATAGTGGTATTAACTGGGCTTACCTCTAGGCTCATGGATATTATCCTATCACTTACAGCATTATACCCATGACTGATCTGGATATGTTCCTTTTGACAATGAATTCAACACCACTCCTTTTCAATTTTTCTTTCCCTCCATAGTAAACCATGTGGTTGTCAGGTTCAAAATGGCCAATACCAGTCCATTTCAGCTCACTAATGTCTAAAATATCAGTGTTGATGCATTCCATTTCATTTTTGACAACTTCCAATTTTCCCAGATTCATACTTCGTACATTCCATGTTCCAATTTTCAATGGTTGTTTACATCTGTTTCTCTTCATTTTGAGTTGTGGCCCATCAGCAAATGAAGGTTGTGTGCGCTTTTCTCCCACGAGCTTAACTCTATTCACGTCATCATGGTCAACTCTACTTTGAGGAGGCATTTCTTTCCCAGTCACATTATGAGTGCCTTCCAACCTGAGGGGCTCATTTTCTGGTCCTTTATCTGACAGTGTTTCTCTGCTATTCATAGAGTTTTCAGTGAGTAGCGATTCGGAAGTAGTTCGTCACTCTTTCTTCCTAGTCTGTCTTTGTCTGGAAGCTCATCTAAAACCTATCCACCATGGATGACCCTGCCGGTTATTTAAAATACCGGTGGCATAACCCTCAGAATCACAGCATCTCTAGCCACCACATCATGACAGACAAATGAGTGGTGGCTGTTTTCTTCATACCATATCTCAAATCAGGAAATTTAAGAGAGTTTAATTAAGAAACATTTTATAGAACTTTCATAAGTAAACTAAATCCTAAAACCAATTACCACTGAATTAAATCCCATTCATGGTGACCCTATGTGTGTCAGAGTTGAACTGTGTCCCATAGGGTTTTCTATTACTGGTATTTTAGAAATAGATCATTAGACCTTTTATCCAAGGTATCAAACCATCAAAGGTTTGGGTACCAGCTAAAGGTACTAATCATTTGTGTCACCAGGGACTCCAACTAAATCCTCAGCAGGGGAAAATATATTGCACACACTTTCAAGGAATTTTATAATTAATGAAAAGTTGAATGTCGGATATATCAAACTGTGCACACCAAAATATCCCGCCTTTTTTGATCGACCAGTTATTGGTAACTCTGATTTTTTTTTAATATACTACGAAGACAGTTTGAGTACATTTTAAGATAAAAATAAATTTCCATACATTGCCTGTGCTATACATTGTCCAACATTTTTAAGAGACACTGTAGTCATAGGAGCTCTGGTAGCATAGTGGTTACGAATTCGGCTGCGAATCTTAAGGTCAGCGGTTCGAAACTACCAGCCGCTCTGCGGGAGAAAGATGAGGCTTTCTACTCCCGTAAAGATTTACACTCTCAGAAACCCTGTACAGGGTCGCTATGGGTCGAAACCGACTTGACGACACTTAACAACAACATAGTCATAGGGAGTTTCAGCTATAAAATGTCAGGGTCTGTATTTTAAGTTTGTTGTTGATGTTATTGGGTGCCATTGAGTTGGCTCTGTTTCACGGAGGCCCCATTGCCACCTTCACAGTTATTCGTATGCTCAAGTTCATTATTGTACCCCCTGTGTATCTGAATTCATCTTCCAACAATATGTGGGAAATTTTCTGCTTTGGCCATCAGGTTTTTTTGACTAATTTATAGCAAATCAGTAGGTCGTTCTTCTGATTTATCTTAGTCTGAAAGCTCTGCTGAAACCTATTTACCATTGGTCATATTGATGGTATTTGAAATACTGGTGGAATAGCTTTTTGCATCATAGCAATGCACAAGTAACAGATAGGTGGTGGTTTATTTAGACTACATTCCCTAGGAAACTGAGCTTGAGACAAGGGCATGGGTACAAGTAGTTTATTTTGGGAAGTAAACCCAAAGATGAAGAAAAGGGGACTGAGAAGTGGAAAAACAATCCAAAGATCTGTATGTTATCAATTGGGACTGGATCTTAATAGGAACAGATGGTGGTGGTGGTGGTGGTTATGTGCCATGGAATCAGTTTTGACTCATAGTGACCCTGTACAGGGTTTCCGAGGATGTAAATCTTTATGGGAGTAGAAATCCTCCTCATTCTCCCACGGAGCAACTGGTAGTTTTGAACTGCTGACCTGGTGGTTCACAGCCCAATTCATAACCACTATGCTACCAGAACAGATGGAGGAGGCAAATAGAATAAGAGCACTTCAAAACTACCCTCATTAGGCAGAAGTGGTATGTATTTATCCAACACATCTTGTTGTCTATTGGTCAAGTTTGACCGATGGTAATTTGACTTTTTCACTTTCAGACATGTGTTTAGCTAGAATGAATGAATGCATTTCTGTTAATTCTGGCTTGGTGTTTTTAAGTGCTGTGGAGTCAATTCCTTCCCATAACAACCCTGTATAAGATTTCCTAGGAGCGTCTGGTGAGCTCGAACTGCTGACCTTGCAGTTCAAACCGACATTGCTGTTTAGCACATTAACCCACAGTGCCACAGCAGGATTCTGTGTAATGGTAGTGAAATTACTCCGGGGATCTGAAAAAGAAAAAAGAGAGAGAGACAGGATGGACAGAGGTGAGTAAAGTTGCTGATAATCTATACCTGCACATAGCAGTTTGCTGTAATCTGGACTTCTGCTGAACGGTCTCAAAGGGAATCTAAATGACCTATTAAGGATTGGTAGTAATTATCAGAAAAGATTCCGCAGAAGAAGGGATGGGGCTTCTTCATGGACATGAAGTATAAATATTTTATCTTAGGAGATACTTTCTGCATTTTTAGTCTGGATTCTGTGTAAGGACCATCTCTTCTACTCCTGGCCTGATGGGAAACATTTGTCCTTTCATAGTTAATATGCGAAACTTGGAAATAACCCATAAAATAAAAGCAGGTTAAAATAAATTCCTTACAAGTTATGCTTTGGAACTGTTTATTTGGTAACTGCAGAGAGTCTTGTGGACACTGAACAGATGACAGACTTGTCACCAAAAGGACTTTCAGCGTAGGTTCCTTTTAAATCATGTTGAGGCTAACGTAAGCTGTGGCATGCTGGAGCCATTTTAAAACGTCTGAGAGCCCCATTGTACTTCCTTAGCATAGGCACAATTAGTCATTGTTTCACTCTGGATGTTCTCAAAGTGCCTCATGCCCACACCTACCACAGTTCTCCCTCTTTTTTGGTCCTGTTTGGACATATTATCCGGAAGAATCAGACCCTGGAGAAGGACATCCTGCCAGGTAAAGTGGAGGGTTAGTGAAAAAGAGGAGACTCCCAATGAGAAGGGTTAGCACAGTGATGGAAGCAGTGGGCTCAAGTGTAACAATGAGTGTAAGGATGGTGCAAGACTGGGCAGGGCTGTGTTCAGTTGTGCAGAGGGCCGCTATGAGTTGCAACTAACAACAACAAGAGAACTCTGTAGCTGTCTAAAAATGCAGATAAGGTACTTAAGGTGGTTGTTGAGTTAGAGAATGAAGTTCATTTGATGGACTTCCAAAAATCAGGGTGCATTTGGAATTTTTTTGAGCATGGGTGTGGGACCTCCCCATCACTAATTAATAGAGTTGTGTATATTACTGGTCCAGACCATTTGGAGATGAGAGACTTCTGGTGGTCTCGTGTTTCTTTCTATTCACAATCAGGATTATAATAGCTCCCTTGCCCCTGACTAAGGAGCTCTGGTAGCATAGTGTTTAGGATCAGGGCTGCTAACCTCAAGGTCAACTGTTTGAAACTGCCAGAAGCTCCTCAGGAGAAAAATGAGGCTTTCTGCTTTTGTAAAGATTTAAAGCCTCAGAAATCTTATGCAGGGTCTTTATGAGTTGGAACTGACTCCACAGCACAGAACCATCACCCCTAAAGTATGATCAGAATGCTCCTTGGAAGCCAGGATGGCCAGACTTCGTCTCTCATACTTCGGGCATATTATCAGAAGTGACCTGGAAAAGAATATTATGTTTGGTAAAATGGATGGCCAGAGAAAAAGAGGAAGACCCCCAGTGAGAAGGATTGGCACAGTAGCAGCACCAATGGGCTCAGGTGTTAGCAACAATGAGAGGTTGGTGCAGGACTAAGCAAGGTTTGGTTCTGTTGTACCTAGAGTCTCTATAAGTTGGTATCAACTGGATGGCTCCTAACCCTATGAAGTAGGGTCTCAGTGGAGATCCCTGGGCATTATAAGAATGCAGTCCCTTCCAGACAGCTTGGACTACCCAAGTTCTAAACAAAACTATCTCCATCTGTGAGTCTGCCTGTCTCTCTGTCATTCGCAAATTGTTTATTGAGTATTTGCTATGTGACGCTGAAGGAAAAAACAAGAAGAAAAATGTGAGATCTCTGTTCAGGAATATGTAATTTATCTTTTAAAGCTTTACTCTCTGGCCTTGGATTAACCCTTAACCTTACACATTCTTGACTCCATGGATGTCCTTCATAATTTCATGTACTACTTTTTCTTTCATGATTCAGTTCATTCTATTTTGTCCCACTTCCTGCTGAAAATAAAACAAAACAAATAACATGTGTTGTCATTTCAACTTGAACTCATGCCGACCCTAGATCTATCAGAGTAAAACTTTTACCCCACAGGCTTTTCAATGTTGATTTTTGTTCGGAAATTGATTGCCAGGATCGTCTTCTTCCAAGAAGCTTCTGAATAGACTTGACCCTCCAACCTTTTGAGTAGCAGCTGAGCCCATTAACTATTAACACCACCACCGTGGTTGTTAAGGGCCATCTCGTCAGTTCTAACTCATAGTGACCCTGTAGAGGGCTTCCAAGAGTGCCTGGTGGGTTTAACAAGTTCAGTGCTGATCCTACAGTACCACACCATAGTATCTACTTAAAAAAGAACTTTCCAACTTCTCCCTCAGATGTGTCTGTGTGGCCCAGTATCGTCAAGACCTGCTAAGCCAGTCACACAAGTGAAAGACTTCTCTCAAACCTTTCTGATGCAGCTACAAATGGCAACACCCAGGCTGCTCAGGCATTTTCTTTTCAATCTGCTCAACAAAAACAGAGCGTAAATACCACTCTTCAAAGATCTGGAGACTCAAGCTCTAAAAGTCAAGTCATTTGACCTAGGCTAAAAACAGAACAGTGTCAGGGATGGGGTATGGGTTCCTGTTTGTTTCCACAGAATTCTTTATTTTGCTATACTGTTTACCTTGCAACTCTATTCCACAGATTTCTGGCCTCTAAAATTCAGAAATAATCTGTTAGTAAGGCTCAGTCAGCATTGGTGTTACATGCTATCAAGTCAGTGCTGGCTCACAGTGACCATATGTTGAGTTTCCAAGGAGTGACTGGTGCATTGAAACAGTCCAGTGTTGATCCTACAGTGCCACAATTAGTACATGGTTATTGTTAGATGGCATATAGTCGGTACTGACTCATAGTGACCCTATGCACAACAGAATGAAACAGTGCCCTGTCCTAGGCCAATCTCACAATCATTACTATGCCTAAGCCCATTGTCACTGCCACTGTGCCAATCCATCTCACTAGGGGGTCTTCCTCTTTTTCTCTGACCCTCCCACTTTACCAAACATGACATTCTTCTCCAGCGACTGGTCCTTCCTGTAAATATGTTTGAAGTATGAGAGACAAGTCTTGCCATTCTGTCCTCCAAGGAGCAGTCTGGTTGCACTTCTTCTAACACAGATCTGTTTTGTTCTTTTGGCAGCCCATGGCACTTTCAATATTCTCCTCCAACACTATATCTCAAATGCATCAAATCTTCTACGGTCTTCCTTATTCACTGTTCAACTTTCACATGCATATGAAGTTATTGAAAATAGCATGGCTTGGGTCAGGTGCACCCTTAGTCTTCAAATTGACATCTTTGCTCTTTAACACTTTGAAGAGGTCTTGTGCAGCAGACCTTTGATTTCTTGGATGCTGCTTCCATGAGTGTTGATGGGGGATCTGAAAAAAAAATGAAGTCTTTGAAAACTTCAATATTTGCTCCATTTATATGTTGTTGTTAGGTGCCATCAAGTCGGTACCAACTCATAGTGACCTTATGCACAGCAGAATGAAACTGCCCAATCCTGGGCCAACCTCACTATTGTTGCCACACTTGAGTCCATCGATGCTGCCACTTGGCCAATTCATCTCATTGGGGTCTTCCTCTTTTTCTCTGACTCTCCACCTTACCAAACAAGATATCCTTCTCCAGGGACTTGTTCCTCCTGACAATATGTCCAAAGTATGAGAGATGAAGTTTAGCCATCCTGGCCTCCAAGGAGCATTCTGGCTGCACTTCTTCCAACACAGATCTGTTGGTTCTTTTGGCAGCCCATGACACTTTCAATATTCTCCTCTAATACCATAACTCAAAAGCATCAATTCTTCTACGGTCTTCCTTATTCACTGTCCAGCTTTCGCATGCATATGAGGTTATTGAAAATAGCATGGCTTGGGTCAGGTGAACCTTAGTCTTAAAGCTGACGTCTTTGCTCTTCAACACTTAAAAAGGTCTTGTGCAGCAGATTTGCCTAATGTAATACGTCGTTTGATTTCTTGACTGCTGCTTCGCTTCTGTGATTGTTGATAGTTGATCCAGGAAGAATGAAATCCTTGACAATTTCAATATTTTCTCTGTTAGTAAGAATGTTGTTTATTGGTCCAGTGGTTAGGATTTTTGTTTTCTTAAGATGCAATCCATACTGAAGGCTGTGCTCTTTGATTCTCAACAGTAAATATTTTAAGTCCTTTTCACTTTCTGCAAGCACGGTTATATCATCAGCATATTGCAGGTTGTTAATAAGACTTCCCTCAATCCTTTTGCTATGTTTTTCTTCATATAATCAAGCTTCTCAGATTATTTGCTCAGCGTACAGACTGAATAAGTGTGAAAGAATACAACCTTGTTGTGCACATTTTGTAATTTTAAACCATTCGTTGTTCCATTGTTCTGTTTGAACAACTGCCTCTTGGTCTTTGTATAGGTTCCTCATGAGCACGATTAAGTGTTTTGGAGTATTCATTCTTCACAATGTTGTCCATAGCTTGTCATGATCCACACAATCATAAGCCTTTGCATAGAAAATAAAGAATAGGCAAACAGCTTTCTGGTGCTCTCTGCAAGTCAAGATCCATCTAATGTCAGCAATGATATCCCTCATTGCATGTCCTCTTTCTGACTCCAGCTTGAACCTCTGGAAGTTCTCTGTCATTGTATAGATGTAAACATTTTTGCATTATCTTTAATAAAACTTTACTAGTTTGGGAGCTCAATAATATTATGTGATGATTTCTGCATTCTGTTGGGTCACCTCTCTTAGGAATGAATACAAATATGGATCTCATCCAGTCATGTGGCCAAGTAGTTTTCTTCCAAATTTCTTGGCATAGATGAGTGAGTGTCTCCAGTGCCACCTCAATTTGTTGAAAAATTTCCATTTGTATTCCATCAATCCCTGGTGCCTTGTGTTTTGCGAATGCCTTCAATGCATCTTGGATTTATTCCTTCAGGATCATTGGCTCTTGATCACATGTTACTTCTAAAAATGACTGAACTCTGACCATTTCTTTTTGGTACAATGACTATGTGTATTTATTCCATCTTATTTTGATGTTTTCTGCATCAGTCAATAGTTTGCTCATAGAACCCTTCAATACCAAAAATTGAGGCTTGAATTTTTATTTCAGTTCCCTCAGCTTGAGAAATGCTGAGCATGTTGTACTCCTTTAGCTACTCATTCCAGGTATTTGAACATTTCCTTATAAGACTTATAAGATTTCCTTATAAGATTTGACTTTGTCTTCTCAAGATGACCTTTGAAATTTTCTTTTCAGCTCTTCTATCTCCTCACTTTTGCCATTTGCTCTACACTGGAGAGCAAGTTTTAGAGTCTCTTCTGACATCCATTTTGACCTTTCCTTCTTTCTTATCTTTTTTCTGTATATTGTTCTTGATGTCATCCCACAACTCTCTGGTCCTCAGTCTTTAGTGTCTAATATATCAAATCTCTTTTTCAGATGATCTCTAAATTCAAGTGGAATATATTCAAAGTCATATTTTGGCTCTCTTGGATTTGTTTTAATTTTATTAAGCTTCAGCCTGAACTTGAAAACAGTAATTGATAGCCCATTCCCCAGTGTGCCCCTGGCCTTATTTTGGCTGATGATGTGTTACTATCAGCATAGTACCAGAAAAAAAATACAACACTGAGTCACTGTGTGAAGACATATTCACACTCAAATGTCAACTTTAATTCCCCTCTGTCTTCTTGAATATTATTCAATTATAAATGAGTAATTCATGCTCATTTATAATTTCCCCTAAATTAGCTTTCTACTTGTCATTTTGATAATTGCACTTCATTGTTTCGACCACTATACCAAAAAAAGGGGTTCTGGTCTATAGTGGTTACAAGTGGGGCTGCTAACCTCAAGGTCAGCAGTTTGAAACTACCAGCTGTTTTATGGTAGAAAGATGAAGTTTTCTGTTTCTGTAAAGATGTACAGCCTCAGAAACCCTAGGCAGGATCAATCTGAGTCAGAACCGACTCCACGGCACACCACCACCACCACCTCCATACCCATAAAATATTGTAGTGCATTACTTGCACTAGAACAATTGCTTTTGTCTACATTGTCCAAGATGATAGAGACTAATCAAGGAGCTCTGGTAGCGTAGTGGTTAAGAATCGGGCTGCAAACCTTAAGGTCAGCGGTTTGAAACTACCAGCAGCTCCGCGGGAGAAAGATGAGGCTTTCTACTCCCGTAAAGATTTACACCCTCGGAAACCCTGTACAGGGTCGCTATGGGTCGGAACCGACTCAATGGCACTTAACAACAACAACAACAACAATCATGTGTGGCTCTTGTGCACTTAAAATGTAGCTAATCAGTTGGTATGTACTTAAAGCATGTTGTTGTTAAATACAGTCAAGTTGGTTCTAACTCATAGCGACCCTGTATAGGGTTTCCAGGGAACAGCTGGTGAGTTTGAAATGACAACCTTGCACTCCATAAAGTACATGTATTGTAAGTATAGACAGCTCTGGTATAACACTGTAGGATGAACACTGAACTGTTAACTCCAAGGTGGAAACCCACTAGCCACTCTTGAAAACTGTATAAAATGTTGCTATGAGTCGGTAACCGACTCAAAGGCACACAACAACAATAAAGCTAACAGCATAAGTGTGGAAGAATCGATGCATTCAAATTATGGTGTTAGAGAAGGATATTGGACTGAGAGAAAAACAATCAAATCTGTGTTGAAAGAATTGTCCTCAGAGTGCTGCTTGGAAGCCAGATGGCTAGACTTTGTCTCTTATTATTTGGACATTTTGTCAGGAGAGATCATGCCCTTGAGAAGGATATCATGCTTGGTAAAGTGGACTGTCAACAAAAAAGAGAAAATCTCCCAACAAGATGATTAATATAGTATTATGAACAATGGGCTCAAACATAGCAACAATTGTGAGGTTTGTGCAGGACTGGCAGCATTTTGTTCTGAGCATGGGGTCGTTCTGAAACAGAATTGATTCTACAGCACCTAACAACAACAGCTGCAATCTAAGTGTGAAATCTGCACTTGATTGTGAAAACTTGGCAGAAAAGGTAACTATATATCATTCATAATTTTTGATTGATTATATATCGAAATTATACTATTTTGCTTATATTAGGCGGTTATTGTTGTTGTTATGTACTGTCCAGTTGGTTCTGACTCACAGTGGCCAGGAATAGGGTTAGGCCAAGGATCAGCTGGTGATTAGAAGTGCAGTGCTTATCCAACAGTGTCACATCGAGAAACAATATTATTAAAATGCATTTTATGTTTCCTTTCGTTCATGTGACAGGTAGAACATTTTAAGTTACATTTGTGGCTCATACTACATTTCTAGTGCACAGTGCTGGCCTTTGTAGTAATAGTAATATTAGTTCAACTAGCTTTGAAGTCCATTGTTACACGTAGAGCATATATGAGATTCTGTTCTTTAAATTTGGAAAATACCGTTCATTTTTATTTCTGGAAATTATACCCAGAATTGGGTCATTATGAGATGATGCCTGCTGAGAATGGTGGGCAGCTCTGTGGTGGAGGCTGCTCAGCTGCTCTGTAGGGTCAGCCTGATGGCCTAGCATGCAGGCTTGCTTACAACAGCACATTGTCTCAGCAAAACTTGGGCTTTCCAGTGTTTTCTGTGCTTGAAGCAGCAATTAAGACTTCCAAGGTCAAGCACTTTTTGTCAGTTAATAACCAGCTTGAGTAAAGGTCTATCAGCTTTTGAGCCATTCATTACATGCTAGGAAATGCCTTTCCTAAGCTCAGTACTGCTTAGCTCAGTCATACTTTATGATTTAGAGAAAGAATGATCTCCTCTTCATTGTCGATATTATTGATTGGCAGTTCTTGAGGAGCCCTCCCTTTGTTTGCAACTGCCAAGGAGGTGACATCATCCTTCCTTTTACAAGGTGGCCATTACTGCCATGTGGAAAGCCCAGTACAAGGAGATCCAGTGTCGGACACTGGGCCTCACCTCTGCATTATTATTGTAAAGTGACTCACAGGGGAAAGGAAATTCAGAGCAACAAGGAGGCCCAGGCCATAAACTCCACAAGTCACCAGTTTGATAAACTACCATCCTTACCCCCAGCCACAATGCTCCCATTAGACTCAAAGGGAAGAGTAGGTATGACTAATTCTCCCCTTTACCCGCCAAAAATAAATCACAGCCCCAAGCTGGAATGAGACACAGACTTTTCCGGGATGAGGAGTTGAGTTGGAGGCTGAGACATAGGAAACATTTTGAAAAGAAGCCAGATGGTCTGCATAGGGAATTGCAGACCAGGCTTTCCAGACCATATCCTCCCACGAACAGCTGAGTTGTTAGAGGCAGCTGCAGTGACTTGTAGAATATGGTGGCATCCATGGAATTGTAGAGAACATTAAATATGAGGTGTCCTTTTCAAAAGGTCACTAATTAATCCACTCACTTAAGCTTCTATGTTTGCAAATTGTTCATGTTTAGGAAACATTCGATAGTCCCCCACACCATATAGCTAGAGTCCACAGCAATTTAGGTACAGATCCTTTGTCTGCCTCCTATTCAGTGACGTACTCCTTGTTGGGTGTACTCCAATTGATTCTGACCCATGGCCCTCACAGGTGTTGCAGAACGGCATTGCTCCCTCAGGCTATAACGACTCCAACCTTTACAGAAATGTTCTTCTGTGGAGCTGGTGGATGGGTTCCTAATTACTAATCTTTGGTTATCAGCTGAGTTCAAGCCATTTGAACCACCCAGGGACCTTCAGGTTCAGATCATGCAAACAAAGCCCAGAACATAAGGGACAGAAGAAAGAACTTGGGGCCACAGAGGAGGTAGTTGGAAGCTCACTGCTTTATTTGGGGTTTTGTGTAGCTCATTTCAATTAAGATGCTCTGGTGGCACAATGTGTATGCTCTCAACTACTAACCGAAAGATCGGCAGTTGGAACCCACCGGTCACATGATTTGCTATCAAATAGGAGATATACAACAACAACTTCTGATAATTGGGTGCACTGATACGTATTTTCAGTCTTGTGGACTGCTAACCACAAAGTCAAACCTACCAGTGACTCCTCAGAAACCCAGTGACTTATCATCCGGGACCCTCAGTGTACACATATGAAAGAATAAGTAATCGGTTCCTTTCATTAATACAATTACCGCATTTTCTTAAATAACCATGACCTTTTTACCATGATGTACTCTAATTTAGCATCAAAGATAAAGTTTAGAAAATTGATTATTATTATTCCTCACCTATAAAATAAAGCAATATTAATGTCTTATTTTTTATTTCTGATTAAATGACATAATGTTTCCCATGATTTAGTCCAACACTGCTTGTGCACACTGTTATTGTTGTTGTGTGCTGTTGAATGGGTTACTACTCACAGCAACCCTGTTTCCGAGGAGCAGCTGATGAGCTTGAACCGCCAATCTTGTGGTTCAAACCAATCTTGCTGTTCAATGTATTAACCCATAGCACCACATGATGTTGTGGTGGTTTAGTGCTGTCGAGTCAGTTCCGATCCATAGCGACCCTGTATAGGGTTTCTGAGGAGCAACTGGTGAACTTGAACTGCCGACCTTGCAGTTCAATTGGCTTTACCCACAGTGCCACATCAGGACTCCACAGCATCACATAGTACAAGGCAAATAAGTTGGTGGTGTAAAAACAAACAAACAAACAAACAAACAAAAAACAGCAAGAATCTCTGGATCCACTGTTAGCTCTGGGTTAGGAGTCCCCAGGTGGTGTAAACTGTTGAAATACTTGGTTTTTAACTGGAAGGTTGCAGGTTCAAGTCTACCCAGAGGTGCTTTGAAAGAAAGGCCTGACTATCTAATTCTGAGAAATCAACCATTAAAATCACTATGGATACGATTGTACGGAGACACATGGGGTCGCCATGAGTCAGCATCAGCTCGATGGAAACTGCTTGCTGTTGGTTTATTTGGTTTTTAGCTCGGAAATAAAAAAAGATTGCTAAAGCTGAAATCAAGCCTGAGTAATTCCCCCCAAACTGAAATTAGGAGCAGACCATGGTGAGGTACTTAGCATGATGAAACACTAATTCTGAGTGGAGGCCAGGATGTGTCTGTTAGAGTTCACGACTGGATCCAAAGTCGATCCAGCAAGCGGACAAAGAAGGAGGCATGGTGAGTTGGTGAGTTTGTAAGTTTCTGGGAGGCCAGAGTATAGTCCTGTGGGTGGGGCCTCACTGTGGCCAAGCACTCTGGGTGTGCCCAAGTCCACTGAGCACAGCCCCTGATACTCCACTGGGCAATAATTTTCCCTCATTCTAAATATCTCTACTCAGTTGGACGTGTCTGTTCCCTGAAGCTAACAAGCTTGGCAAACGTGTCTTAACAAAACATTAGGCCACTAGAAAGCTTTTTTTAAAAAAACAAAAAACAAAACAAAACAAAACAAAAACTTAAGAGCCTTTCTTAAGCCACTGGGATGATTAGGTACCTGTCAGATTCAGTAAGACCATCTCGCTCAGGGACACTGCCAAGCTCCAGCTGGGGGAACCTAAGGTCAGGTGCCAGAGCTTTCTCTCCAAAGCCTGGGTCCTTTTGCTCTTTCAGCTGACTCTCATTCTCCCTGAAAATTTGGCCCCACTTCCTTCTACTGATGTAAAAGATTCCATTTTTAATTAGTTCCAGGCCAGCCAATGTGACTACCCCGTCTGCACAATGTATCTGTGCCAATTCAAAGTGTGAAGCCCATGAACTAATAGAGCCAACTGAAGACCTATTGAAGGAGGCAAATGGAACCATGGTGCTGCTGGAAAGTGTGTCTGGAGTGCTTGCCAGTGCCCAATCCCATTCCAGGCCCAAATCCACAGCCTGTTATGAAAGGATGGCTGGATTTCATATAGAGAGCCAGCCTACCCAGGAACCAAACACTGATTAAAAAGTGGCATGCCTGCTCCCCATGACCTTGGGGGGTGCATCCCATGATCAATAACATCCTTGACTGAGAGCATGTTAGCAGAGGTCACTGCCAGAATCCAGTAACACAGGTAATATCCACAGTACGCAGCTTACTGGCTCTGAAATCCTGAGTCAGCTCCCTAGAATTCACAGCTCAGTCATACCTTCTTTGTTTAATAGTCCTGGTGTGGCACTGTAGAATAAGCATTGAACTGTGAACCACAAGGTTGGCAGTTCAAACTCATGAGCTGTTCCTTGGAAACTGACTCAATGGCACCTAACAACAATAACAGTGTCCTTTCTATAAACAAAGCTTAAAGCTATACTGTGAAAGGACACTGTTGTTGTTGTTAGGTGCCATTGGGTCTGTTTCTACTCATGGCGACCCTTACGGGGTTTCTGAGGACTAGCTCATGCATAGATATGTGTGTGTGTATATACCTAAATGTATACATACTAAATTGTTGTTATTAAGTGGCACAAGTTAGTTCCAGCTCATTGTTATTGTTAAGTGCCATCGAGTCAGTACTGACTCATTGTGACCCTATGAACAACAGGAACACTGCCCAGTGCTGTGCCAACCTCACAATTGTTGCTATATTTTTGTTCATCACTGCTGCCACAGAGCCAATCCATCCCACTGAGCTTGTCCTCTTTTTCTCTGACCCTCCATTTTACAAAAATGATCATAGCCTTCAATTTGGATTGCACTTCAATATAAAGAAAACAAAAATTAAGAAAACTGGATCAATGAATAGCATCATGATGCATGGTGAAAAAATTGAAGTTGTCAAAGATTTCATTTTACTTGGATATACAATCAACACATATGGAAGCAACAGTCAAAAAATCAAATGACATATTGCATTAAGCAAATCTGCTGCACAAGATTTATTTAAAATGTTCAAGATCAAATATGTCAGTTTTAGGACTAAGGTGTGCCTATCCCAAGCCATGGTATTTTCAATCACCTCATATGTATGTGAAAGTTCAACAGTGAATAAGGAAGACTGTAAACTAAAAAACTAGATGCACTTGAGTTATGGTGTTGGAGAAGAATATTAGAAGTACCATGGACTTCCAGAAGAACAAACAAACCTATTTTTGAAGAAGTACAACCCGAATGCACATTAGAAGGCAGGATGGTAAGACTTTGTCTCTCATACTTTGGATATATTATCCGAGGGACCAGTCCCTGGAGAAGAACATCATGCTTAGTGAAATAGAGGGTTGGCAGAAGAGGTAAGAGGCCTAACAAAATAGATTACCATGGTGGCTGTGGCAATGGCCTCCAACATAACAATAGTGAAGGTGGCTCAGGACCGAGCAGTGTTTCATTCTGTTGTACACATAGTTGCCATGAACTGGAACTGACTTAATGTCACTTTATAACAGTGAAATTTCTTATGTTGATAGTGAGTTTATCTGATGCTGTTAAGTGCCATCGAGTCAATTTTGACTCGTAGCGACCCTGTACATGGTTTCTGAAAAGCAGCTGGTGGGTCTAAACTGCCGCCTGTGTTGTTGGAAGTCCAGTGTTTATCCTATATTTGTTGTTGTTGTTGAGAAGTGCCATCAAGTCGGTTCTGATGCATAGCAACCCTGCATAGAGTTTCCGAGGAGCAGCTGGTGAGCTTGAACCACTGACCTTGCAGTTCAAATGGCTTTGCAGTCTGGCTCGTTATCCCACGGCACCACCCCAGGACTCCCTATCCTATAATTAGTAGGCCTCAATTTGTGTTTTATTAGGTATGCAATGAATGGATGCTAACTTCTCTCCTTTTAAGTACTCTCTCTAAATATATTTCATTAATTAATTTATTCATTATTTAACATGTACTTAGTCAATGTTTTTATTGCATTGAATACAAATTTATTGAATAAATATGTATTTGCTAAATACAAATTTATTGCATACATATTTTAGCTATTATGTGCCTAGCTAAATCTACTATGAGGTTGTAGCAGTGAACAACAAAAATAGGCAAAAATCTCTACTTCGTGGAACCTCGTGGAAATTCGTGCTATCATTAAACTTCAGAAATACGATAATGAAGGTACCTTGGATACTTACGAATTCTCAAATTATGGTGGTTTGCTAATTGTTAGGATTTCTTTTACCTTTTATATCTTATTTGGATACACGGCGGTGTGCACTGAGACTGTATCCTTGGTGGGGTGTCTCACGGATATGCTATTCTGTAACTCTCTGACCAGGTCCCTTACAGCTATTCAGGGCTTAACATGGTGGGATCACACTACTCATGCTATTAGTCTACCTGTCCCCAGCCTGGCATATGTACAGATTCTGGTTGAGATACGAAAAAAATGGACAATCATTTTCACTGAATTGGTCAAACCAGCATTCAGAAATTATTTCTCTTGGAGGAGAAAAGAAACCAAACTTCCTTGTGCCTCAGTGACACTGGGCAACCCATCGATTTCTCAGATGGAGTTGTCTATTGTCCTGTGACCGGTTCTTTGGCAGCCTGCTCGATTACTCCTGAAAGCCATCATAGCCTCGTCTAAGGAGGAAAATGCCATATTGCACAGGATTCCTTACATTATAGGTTGCTGTTGTGAAATGCTGTCAAGTCAGTTCCAACTCACAGTGACCTTGTATAGGGTTTTCTGAGGAGTGGCTGATGAGCTTGAATCACTGACCTTGCATTTCAAATTGGCCAATGTATCACCCTGCAGCACCCATCAGGGTTTCATTCCATTGATTCCGACATTAGCCATTTCTGACAACAGTCAAAAATCTAAATTTTTCCTAAATTTTTATTATTATTCCTTTTACTATCAATGTCTTTGTAAATCCAATCTTTACTTGGCTTTTGGGGTTGGTATGAGAATGACAGCATCAGCAAATTGTAAAGCACAGCATTGTGTGTAAGACATATTACCAATGATAAGATGTAGGAACAAAAAAGGGATGGTTATACATTCACTTTGTTGGAACTAGACTGCATCTCAAATTAGGACTAACCTGTACTCCTCTTCTTTTCCCCCCAAGGCTGTCATCTTTTTTTTTTTTTTTAAGTTTTTATTGTGAATTGAGTGATAGTTTACACAGGAGAAAATCAGTTTTACACTCATTATTTCATTGCAATGATTGCAATCTCCTCGATGCATCATTATTCAACATTACTTGATTCTAGTCTCTCTTTTTTTTGTTTATTTGTTTTGTTTTGTTGTCCTTGGTTTTTGGGGAGATGTATAGAAAACCACTCAGAAATATAAAATCATTTAAACAACCCAAGGGCACAGTCTGCAAGCCTGCCTCCTGGCCACCAGCACACAGCCTTTATTTTTCCTTGAGTCTAGAGTCCTCAGCAGCTTCCTCTCTCCATGTCCTCATCTCTGCCTCCATCACTGGTGTCACTGTTTCTTTGGTTAGGGTCCTAAATTTTGCTTGTGCTCTGCTCCCTTGATGGTCCTGGGTCCTCTGTTCCTGGATTGTAAGATTAACTAGTACCACCCTTTTGTTACAAAACTTCAACCTTTACTGTTGTCACAATCACACTCCTTTAATCCTCTTCCCCATACAAAGCCTCAGAATTATATTACCCAATGTGTATCCTCAATTCTTCTTTTAATACCACCTGAATACCTATTGCATTCAACTCATAGCAGAACTGCCCCATTGGGTTTCTGAGGCTGAAATCTTTATGGAAACAGACTATCACATATTTCTTCTCTAAATCAGCTAGTGGGTTTGAACTACTAACCTTTCAGTATGCAGTCAAGTGTCTTAACTTCCCACCAGGCACCTTACTTCTCCAAAACCCTTTGGCTAACTGGTTTCTAAAGAAGGGTGTCATCAAAAAGGCAGGGTGTGTTTATCAACAACAGGTAGAAGATGGAACTGTCCTTCAAGACTAACCTGCAGTATGGATACAAAACAAAACAAAAAAATCTGGGAGGGGAAGTGAGCTTTCCTATGGCCTTACCTCATTGGGATTAGCCAGTTTACCTATGGCCTGTGTTGTTGACCAGTCCTGTCAGTTCAAACTAAACACATTTCACAGAGGCAGCCAGCCAGAAACATAAATTCGGTCCCAAACTAAACACTGCAGAATATCTGCCTAGTTTCAAAACAGCAATGCCAAGTCCACAATGTGTGGTGTGTAGCGAGGGCACTTTAGCAGAAGCAGGGAGTAAACAGGAGCAGTCTCTGGAGGACAGTGGTGAGAGGATCAGCTCTTAAAGTCACCATCTCCCTAGATTTGGGGATTTGTCTTAGTTAAGATTCTTTAGAGAGAAGCAGGCATGGCATGGTATAGATAGGTAGGGAGTGAATAGGTAGATACCTTGCCCCCTGCACACTCCCCAAAAAAGAAACGCCCACAGAAAATAAAACAAAACACAACACCAACAAAAAGCAATAAAGACCTCATTGCCATTGCCATCGAATCGATTCCGACTCATAGCGACAATATAGGACAGTGTAGCACTTTATAGTGGAGAGTTTCCAGGACTGTTATTTTAATAGAAGCAGACTGCTTCATTTTCTCCTGTGGAAAAGATGGCAAGTTTCAACTAAAACACAGAAATCATTGCCACCAAGTTGATTCCAACTTATAACAACCCATAGGACAGAGTACAAGTGCCACATAAGGTCTTCTAGGTTGTGAGCTTGTCTAAGCACTTTTCTACAGAAGATTTGCTAGTGAGTTCAAACCACCAACCTTGCCGTCAGCAGATGAGTGCTTAACCACTGTGACACCAGGAATTTTTTGATAGATAGTTGTTGTTAAGTACCTTAAAGTTGGTTCCGACTCATAGCGATGCTGTATAGAGGTTCTGAGGAGCAGCTGGTGGGTTGAACCCACTGACCTTGAGGTTAGCAGATCAGTGTTTATCCTACAGCACTACAGTAGGAGTCCATAGATAGAAAAATAGAGATATTTGTCATAAGGAATTTGCTTATGCAACTGTTGGGATGGGGAAAGGGAGGGATATGGTCAAATTCTGTAGGTCAAGGAACAAACTTGAGATTCTTGCAGTTTTGTGTTCCAGAATCTATAGGTAAAGTAATACTGCTATTGTTGTTAGGTCCTGTTGAGTCAGTATCTAATCACAGTGACATTATGCAGGACAGAAAGAAACACTGCCGAGTCCTGTACCAACCCCACAATCCCTGGTACACTTGAGCCCATTGTTTCTTCCACTGTGCCAATCCATCTCATGGGGATCTTCCTCTTTTTCGCTGACCCTCCACTTTACCAAGCATGATGTCCTTTTCAAGGGACTGTTCCCTCCTGATAATATGTCAAAGAAGTTTTGCCATACTGACTTATAAGGAGCATTCTGGCTGTACTTCTAATATATATTTATTTGTTCTTTTGGAAGTCCATGGTATTTTCAATATTCTTCAATTACACCATAACTCAAATGCATAGATTCTTCTATGATCCTCCTTATTTATTGTCCAACTTTCACATGAATATGAAGTTGTTGAAAATACCATAGCTTGGGTCAGGCTCACCTTAGTCCTCAAACTGACATTGTTGCTCTTGAACACTTAAAGAGATCTTGTCCAGCAGATTTGTCTAATGCAATAATTAATTTGATTTCTTTACTGTTGCTTCCATGAGTGTTGATATTTGATCCCAGCAAACTTAAGTCTTAATAAAATCAATCCCCCCCACACATACACTTATCTTGATGTTATTTATAGGTCCAGTTGTGAGATTTTTTATTATTTATTTTTTGTTTTCTTTACATTGAGGTGCAACCTACAACAAATACTGCAGTATTTGACCTTCACCAGTAAGCATTTTAAGTTGTCTTTGGTTTCAGCAAGTAAGGTTTTATCATTTGCATATCACAGGTTGTTAGTGAGTCTTTTTCCAATCCTGATGTAATGTTCTTCTTCATATAATCCAGCTGCTTAAATGATTTGTCCAGCATACAGATGGAATAAGTATGGTGAAAGGATACAATTCTGGAGCACACCTTTCCTAATTGTACTGTTCGAACAAGTGCCTATTGGTCTATGCACAGGTTCCTCATGAGTACAATTAAGGGTTCTGGAATACGTATTCTCCACAATGTTGTCCATTGCTTGGCATGATCTACACAATAAAAAGTCTTTTCATAGTCAACAAAACACAGGCCAACATATTTCTGGCATTCTGTGCATTCAGACAAGCTCCATGTGACATCAACAACTATATTCCTTGTTTCATGTCCTCATCTGAATCCAGCTTGAACCTCTGACTGTTCCATGTCAGTGAGCTCTTGCAGCTATTTATGAATTATCTTTAGCAAAATTTTGTTTGTATTTAATATTTAATGATATTATCCAACAATTTACGCATTCCATTGGGCCAGCTCTCTTTGGAATGGGCACAAATATGGATATTTTCCAATCAGTTGGCCAGGTAGATGTCTTCCAAATTTCTTGGCATAGATGAGTGAGTGCTTCCAGTACTGCCTCAGTTTGTTGAAAGATTTTAAATTGTATTGGACCCTTGTTTTTGTCAATGCTTTCAGTGCACCTTGGACTTCTTCCTTCAGTATCATTGGTTCTTGATCATATGCTATCTCTTGAAACAGTTGAACATAAACCATTTCCTTTTGGTACAGTGACTTTGTGTATTCCTTCCATCTTCTTTGGATACTTTCTGCAGCATTTAATATACTGACCATAGAATCCTTCAATATTTCAAGTTGAGGCTTGAAGTTTTTCTTCAGTTCCCTCACCTTGAAAAATGGTGAGCATGTTTTTCATTTTTGGTTTTCTAACTCCAGGTCTTTGCACATTTCATTATAATATTTGACTTTGTCTTCCTGAACTGACCTTTGAAATTTCCTGTTCAGCTCTTTCACTTCCTCATTTCTTCCATTTGCTTTAGCAGCTCTATGCTGGAGAGCAAGTTTCAGTGTCTCTTCCGGCATCCATTTTGGTCTTTTCCTTCTTCATTGTCTTCTTAAAGACATTATGCTTTCTTCCTGTATGATGTTCTTGATGTCATTCCACAACTCTCTGGTTTTCAGTCAGAGTTTAATTCATCAAATCTGTTCTTGAGATGATCTCAAAATTTAAGTGGGATATGTTCAATGTCATATTTTGACCCTGATGGACTTGCTTTGATGTTCTTCAGCTTCAGCCTGAATTTGCATATGAACAATTAATGGTGTGTTCCACAGTTTGTCCCTCACTTTGTTTTGACTGATGGTACGAAACTTTTCTACCGTCTCTACAGATGTAGTCAATTTGATTTCTGTGTATTCCATCTGGTAAGTCCATGTGTACAGTCATCTTTTATGTTGTTTTAAAAATATATTTGCAGTGAAGAAGTTATTGGTCTTGCAAAATTCTATCATGCAATCTCCAGCATTGTTTCTATTATCAAGGTCATATTTTTCAACTACTGATCCTTTCTTTTTGTTTCCAACCTATGGGTTCCAATCGCCAGTAATTATCAATACATATTGATTACACATATGATCAATTTCAGACTGAAGAAGTTAACAGAATTCTTCACTTTCATCATCACTGACTTTAGGGGTTGGTGTGTAAATTTGAATAATTGTGGTGTTAAGTTTTCTTTCTTGTAGGCATGTGGATTTTATCCTATCTCAGACAGACAGCATTGTATTTCAAGATAGATTTTGAAATTTTGTTTCTGATAATGAATGCGACACCATTCTTCTTCAATTTCTCATTCTGGGCATAGTAAAGCATGTGATTTCCAGATTCAAAATGGTCAATATCAGTTGATAGTGTCCTAGGTCACCAATCTTTGTTTGTTCCTTTCCTTTTTGACAACTTCTAATTTACCTAGATTTTACTTCACGCATTCCATGTTCTGATTATAAATGGATGCCTACAGCTGTTTCATTTCATTTTGAGTTGTGCCCAATCAGAAAATGAAGGTCCCAAAAGATTTATTCCATTTGTGTCATCACGGTCAACTCTACTTTCCAGAGACAGTTCTTTCTTCCTCAGTCGAATTTGAGTGCCTTCCAACCTGAGGAGTTTGTCTTCCAGCAGTATATCTAACAATATTTTTCTGTTCCTTATCATGTGTCAATATTCAATATTCTGGTGCTGTCTGCCAGTATTCACTGTTATTCATAAGGTTTTCAGTGACTAAATATTCAGAAGTAGTCTGTCTTTCCTTCTTTATCTTAGTCTGGACGCTCATCTGGAACCTGTCCACCCTGCTGGTATTTAAAATATTGTGACATAGCTTCCAGAATCACAGCAAACCACCATAGTACAACAAACTGACAGATAAGTGGTGATAGAAATAATAAAGAGAGATAAGGACTGGCAAGTGATTTCCTTAGTGTGGCACTATAGTATGAGCACTGGACTGCTAACCCTAAAGCTGTCCATTGAAACCTGCCACTCACTCCTCGGAAACTCTATACAGAGTCATTGTGACTCACAGGTATTTAGCAACAACAACATTTTCCTTACAGAAAATGTGCTTTCACCCTTAAGCCCTTCAACTCATTGAATATGGCCCACCCACATTGTAGAGGGTGAGCTTTAAGACCAATTGATTTAATCAAATGTAACTAGGTTATAAAACCATCTAGACCACCACTCGTCTGTCTGTCGTGCTGTGGTGGATTGAGTTGCTGTGATTCTGAGGGCTATACCACCGGTGTTTTGGATAACCAGCAGGGTCACCCATGGTGGAAAGGTTTCAGATGAGCTACAAAACAAAGACAGACTAGGAAGAAAGAGTGACAAACTACTTCCGAATC
>NW_006408666.1:1156393-1165558 GCF_000296735.1 Chrysochloris asiatica | reverse complement strand
GGTGAGGTTGGCCCAGGATGGAACATTGTTTCGTTCTGCTGTGCATGGAGTCGCTATGAGTCGGTTCCGACTCGATGGCACCTGACAACAACAACAACAGACCATGTTTGACCAGCCAATGTGATACTTAGAATTAAACAACCGCAGCATCCTAATAAAGAATAAAGTCTGGGTGTAGACATAGGCTATTTGATTGGGTAATATGCCTACCAAATCACTTCCAGAAAGGAAGCCTTGAGAAATGTCTGGGTATAAAGAGAGAATAAATTATGAAGAAGTAAAGGAAGTTTCTGTTGGTCACCCCATAAAATATTTGAGGTTGTAAAGTAAATGTGCAGCATAATAGGGTTGTAAGAAGTTTTATTTAGCTTAAGGCAATGGCTATTTTCTGTTCTCTTCTTTCATTTAAAATTAGATGAGACCTAAGAATATCTTGTGGTATTCAGAGTTGTATATTCTAAACCTAGGCTGGAATGGCTCTGAGATATTTGAGAATCACTCAGTGATTTGGGAATGAGAGAGTCCATAAATAAAAAGGCATACAGTGCCTAAGAATAAATACAAGGGCATATTTTACTGCCTTTGTTTAACAAATAAGTTTGAAAGATTTTTATGTACTAGGTGATGAAATGAAAACAATGAACTCTTCTCTCCAAGAACTGAAAATCTCATGTCGGATTAAGACAAATGAGCAGGCAAATCCAGGCGAGAAGTGCTGACATAGAGACTTGCAAGATGCATTGTTGGGGTCTATAAGAGAGGCACCTTACACAAACATCAACAAAGAGATATCTACATTTAAATAGCTCTTTGACAGATTCTTTTAGACCAAGCTCCCCATCTTTGTACCACTCATCTCATCTAAATTGATGATTCTAAAGTCCTGGTTGAGTACATTACAAGCCCAATCTTCTTTTGGGGTCTTCTTTGTAGGTACATTTGAATGCTCCTCCATATTTCAGTGATCCTAATGATAGAATGATAGGTTTGTTTTATCTTTGTGTAGTGCCAACAATTAAGCACGCCAGTGCTAATTGAAACATTGGAGGTTCAAGTCAGCCCAGAGGTGCTCAGAACTACGCATTTTCTAGAGACGTGGAGGGTGGATGAACCCTTGAAATCATTGCCCTGAGATAGTCTTCAAGCCTGAAACCAAACAACAATTTATCTTAACTAATAAAGAAGTTTGGTTTTGAATATTGTGCTTTTTAAAGATGAGCATAATGAGTATTATGCCTGGGATGGCGCTGTGGGATAATGCGTTGGACTGCAAGGTCAGTGTGAGTTGCAAGGTCAGCAGTTCAAACCCACCAGCCACTCCATGAAAACCATATACAGGGTCACTATGAGTTAGAACAGACTTGAAGGCACTCAACAAGAACAACAATAAGAATGATCTAGATGAAACCAAATTAGCAACACTTAAACAACCAGGTAGGGACTCTACAGGGCAGTGAGTTTATATTAATGAGAGAAGACCAGCTCTGAAAAGCAGGGTGAGAATGGTTGCACAAGAGAAAAATGCAGACAAGTATCGCTAAATTGTGTATGTAGAGACAGCTGAATCAGTGGATGATTTTTGGTGAGTGTTACTGATTCAGTTCTGTCTCGTAGCAGATCTGTATAGGGTTTTCAAAGTGTGGCTTATAGGTTTGAACCACCAACCTTGCTGTTAGCAGTCCAGTGCTTTATCCTACCACACCACACCAGGACTTCATTTTCTCAATAGTTTGTTGTTAATATTCTCAAAGTCGTGTTTGTTGTTGAGTGCTTTTGAGGTAGTGCCCACTCTCTGAAACCCTGCGTAGGACTTTCGAGGCTTTTAAATCTTTGTGAGAGCAAAAAGCCTCATCTTTGTCCTGTGGAGCATCTGATGGACACAAACTGCCAGTGTTGTGATTTGCAGTCCAGTGCTTATCCTAAGGAGGCAATGTGTTCCTCAATACTCTCAATCTGTTGTTAAGTTCCATGAGTTGGTTCTGACTCATAGGGACCCTGTATAGCATTTCAAGGCTTCAAATCTTAGCTTCAAATCTCAAGTGTTCAAATACATTTGGACCTTGTGGTTCACAGTCCTGTGCTTATTGTATGGAGCCAGTGTACTCCCTAGTATTCTCAATAGTTAACACCAAGGTAAAATATAAACACAGTCCCTGTGGGGCACAGTTCTACTTTTCATGCATGGGGCTAGCATGAGTTGGAACTGAGTCCAAGACAACTGGTACTGATAACTTGAATAACTCCAGATCTGTTGACTTTTTCTATTTCCAGAAAGAATGTTAGATAGTTTACAAGAATAAAGAACAAACACATGATTTAAAAGTCACAAAAGGCGCAGAGACATCTTGAAGCATTTCTGGATTTTAGGGAATTAGGTTGGAGTGCTTAACTTTCTTGTCAGGTTTGTTAGTAGAGCTGCCAGCGAAGCGGAGAGCCCCCTGGCTGACATCTGTGTTGAAGCGCAGAGACCTCTTCTTTTTGCTCCTAGCAAAGAGGAAGAATTCCATCTCAAACAAATGAAAGTTTAGGACATCCCCACATCTCTCTCTTCCGGAAGCTGGTGACCCTTTCGTATCTGCATTACTTGTTCTTCTTGTGGAACAGCCCAGCATATGTATCCCAAACACATTCTCTTTTCTACAACATCCCATGCAGTGCCAGCCCAGAAAGAAGCACACAGCCATGATGTTGGAGGACTTGGTTTTCAATTGCCAGATGGGAATCAAGAATGCAACAAAAGACTCTGAGACTTCAAAGGCACAAGATGGGGCTTCCTTTACAGCTTCTGTCTTTCTATATTGGGTAATCTCTTCTGCATCAAAGAAGATGATATAACATTTTCTCAATTAGTCATTGGAGCCTTTGTCATAGGGAATTTATTTCGGTGAATGATTTTTTCCTGCTTTATAATTTTCTCCATAGATTATGAAGTCCAGAATTTTATATAAATCATAATCTAATTTCCATGATGATAATTCCCATAAACTAATTAAAGTGTTTATGAGTAACATTTAACAGCATTTGTATTTTAGCATTTGTAAAATAATTATTAGAGTTCTTGCAAGGGGCAAATGTTTGTCTTTCCTTTGGAATTTGACTCGAAGGCAATAGTCTTTGACTGTGAATTTGTATCATTGTTAGGTTCTAGTAATTGTCCTATTAATAGGTTGTATTAGCAGTTTGTGTAGATAATTTGTGTACGTAGGTACACATTTATACTATATGATACTATGTATTTATTATATCATATTTTGCTGCTGTTGAATTCCATTATGTCGATTCCTATATTGGGTTTCTGAGGCTGTAAATCATTGTGGGAGCAGAACACCTTATATTTCTCCAGTGAGCAGCAGGTGCCCTGAACTGCTCACCTTGTGGTTCTCAGTCCAGTTCTTATTCTACAGAGCCACCGCTCTCCATATAGGATATATTATAGATATACATTTATTTGCCTACTTTTTCCCAAAATGGGACTTATATTTTGCTATCAATTATGATGAAGCAGCCTAGTTTTTATACATCTCTATATAAACCATGTGTCCTTGGTCACTAGTATTTTTTCCTCATCTTTGCTGTCTTGCAAAAGACTAGTCACTGAACTGAAGAATCTAGGTCTAGGACAACAGGGATGTTCAGTATTACAATCTGAGTGTATCTCAGGGTAGCCCGGTAACATTTAAAAAGCAACACTAGTTCTCTTCCAGTTCCTGGGCCACCAGAATGCTGGGAAAAGTTCATGAAGCCCATCAGAGACACTTTAGTGTCACCTCTGATGGGTTCCTGGATCCTCAATATGGAGAACAAGAAAGTGTCAGCTCTCACTACAGCTAAACACCCTGCACTCCGGCTAATTGGTGTTTCTTGTTTTACAAGGTCCAGGACGGTCTACCTGCTCTTAGCATATAAACATTCTCAACTTTCCAGTAGAAATTGCAGTGTGTCTTAAATTTGAGTTTTAAAATGGAAATTAATTTGTGATGCCAGGACATAGTCTTTAAGGTCAAAGTTGACAGGACAGGAGAGGCATGTTCAGTCCAATTGACTTTCCAGCTAAGTGCAGATTCCATTTTCGCAGGCCAAAGTCAGCAGAGTTGGGAACCAGAAACAGGAGGCCTGGAAGAGTCCGTTAAAACCGAGGCAACTGAAATCTGGCACAGAAAGTCTGACAAGGGAATCAGATAGGTCCCAACACACATCTGTGGAAGTGAGGGAGGAGCTAAACTAATAGAGCGAGTTAAAGTCAGCAAGGGGAGGTAGGGTTGGTTCTATGGGAAAGGCTGAAAATTGTCCTCTTGGCACAAAACATGAACCAAGAACATGTGTTAAATGTCCATTGTGGGTCAAGTACTTACAACTTGGGAAAAGAGAGAGGTGGGCATAGAACCAGTTGCCATCAATTCACTCAGACTCATGGTGATTTTGTTTGAGTAGAACTGTGCTCTGAAGGGTTTTCAATGTGAATTTATTGGACAGAAAATCACCAGGCCTTTCTTCTGAAGAACCTTCAGGTAGACTCAAAATTCAAACCCTTTGACTGCAGTCAATTGTACGAACTGTTTTTGCCACCCAGTGACACCTGGACATAGATTGTGCCTTTGGTGTTGGTTGCTTATGTACTATGGAGTCAGTTCCAACTCACAGAGACCCTGTACAGGGTTTCTGAGGCTGTAAATCTTTACAAGAACAGAAAACCTCATCTTTCACCCAGGGAACAGCTGGTAGTTTCGAACTGCTGACCTTGCGATTTGCAGCCCGATTCGTAACCACTACGCTACCAGAGCTCTTTAGATTGTGCCTTTAGAGGGCTTAAATTTAACTCACTTGTAAGACAAGGGGAAGGAGGGACCACACATGTCACTTGGGACTTTTATGCTACTCTGATCCTCTTACACACTTGATTTTCTCATCAATAGTATCAGTTCTTTAGACTTCATTTTTGATCCAATTATATCCAATAATAAATTTTTGAATATCTGGCCTCATTGAGTTTAGTAATTGCTGGAGGAAGTGAAGTGATACTTAAAATAAAAGGGACAAAAGAAAAGATGTTTACAGTTTGAATGGTTAGAATTAGAAAGGAATGAAAGAATTTAAAAATAGGCCCCAAATGCAGTGATAACAGCAACAGATTGAAATGGAACTTTAGAGACAGAAAGAGAAGAGACAAAGGAACTTAAGGAGTGTCTTAAAGAGCTACCTTTATAGGGTCATAGCAGAGACAAAAAGAGTCTACATACCTTTTCCTACGAGAGTGTTTAGGAACACTAGTGATGATATTATGGGGAATTCTGTGAGCCTCTAATTAAACACCATTATAAATGTTTGGCAAAGTGGCAGCTCATACTCCTGACAATATGTCTGAACTATGAGCCACAAGACGGTTGTTGTTAGGTTCCATCAAGTCAAGAACCAACTCATAGCGACCCAATGAAGCACTGTTCAGTCCTGGGCCAACCCCTCAATTGTTGCCATGCTTGAGCTCATTGATGCTGTCACTTTGCCAATCCATCTTGCTAGGGGTCTTCCCCTTTTTCTCTGGCCCTCCACCTTACCAAACATGAGATCCTTCTCCAGTGACTGGCCCCTCCTGACAATACATCAAAAGCATGAGAGACAAAATTTGGCCATCCTGGCCTCCAAGGAGCACTCTGGCTGCACTTCTTCCAAACAAATCTGTTGGTTCTTTTGGCTGTCCATGGTATTTTCAATATTCTCCTCCAACACCACAACTCAAAAGCATCAATTATTCTATAGTCTTCCTTATTCACTGTCCAGCTTTCACATGCATATGAAGTTATTGAAAATACCATGGCTTGGGTCAGGTGCACCTTAGTCCTCAAGCTGACATCTTTGCTCTTTAACAATTTAAAAAGGTCTTGTGCAGCAGATTAGCCTATTGTAATACGTTGTTTGATTTCTTGACTGCTGCTTCCATGAGTGTTGATAGTTGATCCAAGAAGAATAAAGTCCTTGAAAACTTCAATCTTGTCTCCATTGATAAGGATGTTGATGGCCACACGACTGGTCATCTTTGTATCTAAGGAGCACTCTGTGCTTCTAACACTCCATTGTTCTTTGGTGGTCCATGGTAATTTAAATATTCTCCTCCAACACCATGACTAAAATGCATCATTTCTTCTAGGGTCTTCTTTGTTCACTGTCCAACTTTCATATGCATATGAGGTTATTGAAAATACCATGGCTTGGGTCAGGTGCACATTAGTCCTCAAACTGACATCTTTGCTCTTCAATACTTTAAAGAGGTCTTCTGACCCAAAATGAAGAAAAATACTATTTTGAGAATTAAAAAATTCTTATGTGACTCAGCAAACAGATGAGTAAGTAAAAGTTTGACATGTATTATTTTTTCACTTTTATTTTAATCAATGAGGTAAAGAAAATATCAGCTAACATTCACATGACTGGTATGTCCCCTCATCAGTTACAATAATAGGTCAGCTATGGGGATAAGAGGTCAGGAAAAATCAAGAAGGCATTCTGTGAGAATCAATTGCTTATGTGGATTTAAAAAGAAGAATATTGTATATTTTATTATCATTTATAAATTGTTGCCTGCACATCCTCTATATGCATAAAATCCATAACAAACTATATGTTTCTATATATGTGTACAAGTTTTGCCCCCCCCCCCACCAAAGAGCTGGTTATTGAACATTTTTGTGGTTATAATCTGCTACAGTATTTTAAAAGTGAGAAACTGGTAGGGTCTAGTTGGAGAACTCAGTGATTCGATTGTAGGAATAGAATTTAAAACCGTAATTGACTTTGCCCCCAGAATAATCTCTACCATAAACCATATGCTGGGTATCCTGTGCTTGATAGCAATGTTGTTATTGTCCAGTGCTATGGAGCCAGTTCCAACTCAGAGAGACCCTGTATATGATATCCAAGGGGTGGCTAGTGGGTTTGAACTGCAGACCTTGTGGTTAGCTGCCCAGTGTTTATCCTACAGCACCACACCAGGGTAGCAATAGTTTCATGAAATCTGGAAAGTGCCATAACCAATGAGAAGTTAGAAGAGATGCATGCTTTTGTTTTTTTCTCACTGTACCTTTATGCCAGAAGATCTGAATTGTGAATTGTCTAATAGACAATGAAATACATATAGTTTATCTTTGTGGCTTATAAACTTGCCCCTGTCATATGTGATAGAGGTAATAGTGGGCATGTCTCTCATTCTACCACATGTACCCAATTGTACTTGCCTTGTAAAAATGAACCAGAGGCACAAAACACCATCTTTACACATGAACCATTCAGAGAATCCTGAGGGGTCCTAACCAGCACACACTCATAAGGATTAGACCACTCTGAAGATAAAGGTTACAGACTAAGTCCTGACAATTCTAGCTCCTGTCACTGGCTTCCTGTAAAGTGAACATGAAATCAATGCTGCTGCTTCTTAGACACTGTTTGTCATTGCAGCAAAGCTGTCTACTGCAAGGACACAGGCAGGCTGGTTTCATCCTCAGAAGGCCAAGTTCTACTGGGAGCAAGAGACTGTTGTTCTCCAAGACTGCAGAACACAACATGATGTCACCATGCTGCATACCTGTATAGGATTGTTACCTGTGTAGGAATGTCAGCTTTGGTAGCTTTCACAGATTGAGTTGTGTGGCTCCCAAAATATGTGTCAACTTGGCTAGGCCATGATATCCAACATTGAAATCTTAATCATCTTTCACTTTGTGCTGTGTGTTAAATCTAGCCTCTATACATGTGACTATGGTTCTACTCGGGAGTGACTTATTAGGATTGCTAATATGATAGATTTGTTGTTGTTAAGTGCTGTTGAGTTGGTTCCGACCCATAGTAACCCTATACAGGGTTTTTGAGGACTGGGTGGTGGGTTTAGGTCATGTTAATGAGGACTAGGTTATGTTGTTATGTTCACGAGGCACACGTACTTTAAGTCACTCCCCTTCACTGTTCTACAAGAGCTAGAAACAGAGAGAAGTGAACAGAGACAATGGACCTCTTAGCATCAAGACAGAAAGCTAGGAGCAGAGTGAGATCTTTGGACACAAGATCCCTGCACTGAGCACCTCATAGACTGAGGGGAAGATGGATAACATGACCTATGGCAATCTCTAAGGGATGCTATGCCCATAAATCTTGAAAGAGAGAACCTTCCCTGGAGTTGCTACCTTGAATTCAGACTTCCAGCCTCCTAAACTGTGAGGGAGAAAACATCCGTTTGTGAAAGCCGTCCACTTGCGGGATTTTTCATAGAGCAGCAGAACTAAGACAGTACCACTACAGAACTAAGACAGTACCATTCCCCAAGCATGGGCATTTGAAACAATATGAAGGCAGTAACACCAAAACTCCTGGTTGTGGTAAGGTACAAACCTCAAATAATTTCTTGTGCAAGGAACATCTATGAATGGGGTTAACCAGAAGTTGCTCTAAGAATCTTCAGTGTTCATATGAGGAACTACTTCAAACATTAAAAACATCTTGTTAAAATCTTGACTGAGACCTGGAACCATTTTGTTAGAAAATATATGGCATTAGAGGCACAAACTAGTGACATTGGAATTTTAATAGTTGATGTGCTATTGGAGTTCTGGTGTGGCACTGTAGAATCAGCACCGGACTGCTAACCACAGGGCTGGTGGTTCAAATCCACCAGTCAGTCCTTGGAAACCCTATGCAAGGTCACTATGAGTCAGAATAGGAATCCTGGTGTGGTGCCATGGATTAATGCATAGGAATTCAAAGTCAATCTGAACCGCAAGGTCAGCAGTTCAAACTCACTAGCTGCTCCGTAGAAGCATTGTACAGGGTCACTATAGTTTGAAACTGACTCAATTGTATAAAATATAACAACACATAACATGAGTCAGAAGTGACTTGATGGCACTTATGAACAGTGTGTGACATTTTTCACATGGAATATTGTTTATGTTCATATGTACTGTAATGTCTCCTTAATTGATTTTCATTTTCTAGAGCTGTCAAATTGACACATCACAAACAGGGTAACTTTAAACATTATAAGTGACCCTGTATTTGACTTCTGAGGGGTGTCTGGTGAGCTTGAACTGCCGACCTTGTGGTTCAAACTGCCCTTGCAGTCCAGCGCATTAACCCACAGCGCCACACCAGGACTACTCATGGGTCATGCTCCTGCCAAAATCT
>NW_006408666.1:1131373-1156293 GCF_000296735.1 Chrysochloris asiatica | reverse complement strand
TGTGTGACATTTTTCACATGGAATATTGTTTATGTTCATATGTACTGTAATGTCTCCTTAATTGATTTTCATTTTCTAGAGCTGTCAAATTGACACTTAACATTATAAATGTATTGTCTCACAGTTCTTGAGGGTATAAATACAAATCAGTGTTCCTGATGGGTCATGTTGTTGTTGTCAGTTCTGACACATAGCGACCCTGTATTTGACTTCCGAGGGGCGTCTGGTGAGCTTGAACCGCCGACCTTGTGGTTCAAACTGCCCTTGCAGTCCAGCGCATTAACCCACAGCGCCACACCAGGACTACTCATGGGTCATGCTCCTGCCAAAATCTCTAGCTAACAGTCCTCTCTTATCGCTCCCAGGTTCTGGTAGCCCCAGGCTTCCCTTGGCTTTTAGATACATTTTCACATGGATTATTTTACTCAGATTTCATCTTTAAGTCTTGTTTCTTTTCTATAACAGTACCATATTGAATTAGGAATCACTCTGGTCTGAACTTCAGGGTCGGCGGTTCAAACTCACCAGCCACTCCTCGGAAACCCTTTATAGGCTTGCTATAAGTCAGAATTGACTCAACTGCACTTAAAAACAACAATAATTACTCCTCAAGTATGACCTCCTGTTAACTGGTAACATGCCCAAAACTCCATTTCCAAAGATCACCTTCACAGGTACCAGAGATTATGATTTCAGCATATTTGGGGGAGGAGAGACATAATTCAACTCATAACTAATTTTCTCTATATACATTTTCCTTTTTACCATGGAGGGTGGTGCTGTCTGTCGACTCCCCTATCAGTCATATTCTGTATGAGGGGTTTCAAAACATTGGTGGGATAATTCCATTCTCTTACCTCTATTTTTTCCATGAACTTTTTGTGGACTCCTAATATGTGGTTAAGTTAGGAACTTTCTCTAACAAGAGCTTTAATCACTACTTGCAAAAAAATGTCAAATTTTGAACTTCAAGATCAAAGATGAAATTTTAAATAAAATAGTGTTCATCAATTATATTATACTCTTAACTATTAGATACCACAAACATAAGAGCATCACCTATTTAATAATAGCTTTTTTAAAAGCAGAACCATATCCCATAATTATATGTTCACATTTGTATCAAATGATATTATCATACCTTTCTCTGTAAATGTCAGGCAGTGTTTTCTCTGCAATTCACCTATGTCTTCAATTTCTTTTATACACAGAGATTGTGTATTTTTCTTAAATTCCCATTGACCTCAAAAGTGATGTTTACATTCTAGTACATTGGACTTTCCATAGTATGCGTTTATGACTTTGACCTCTTTGTAACTTCGAGAGATGAGAATATAATGATAAGACTTATAAAAGATTCCCAGGCATATCTGCATTTCTTATTTAATTAAAAATGGGATTGCAGGCAGTCCCCAGGTTTCAAACCTCAAACTTATATACAAATCAGGGTTACAAATGTTCCCTCATAAAGCCTATTATGTTAAAATTTTGTTATGCATATGGCAGCATAGGATCAGTACTGGACTGTTACCTACAAGGTTAGCTATGAGTCAGAACCAACTCAATGGCACTTAACCATATCAACAATAAATCAATAATGATAAACAATAGCAAACAGATATTATTGTTGTTGTGGTTAAGTGCTATCTACTGGGTTTCCACTTATAGAGACCCTTTATAGATAGGGTTTCTGCACCTGTAAATCTTTATGTGAGTAGAAATCCTCATCTTTCTCATGCAGAGCAGCTGGTGGATTCAAACTACTGATCTAGTGTTTAGCAGCCCAGCTCCTAATCCATTAAGCTCCTTTTGGGCCATATGTTATTGTTGTTAAGTACTAGAGAGCCAGTTCCAACCCTGTATAGGGTTTCCGAGGAACAGCTGGTGAGCTTGAACCACCAACCTTTTGGTTCAAACTGACCTTGCAGACCAGTGCATTAACCCACAGAGTCATACCATGACTCCTCTTGGACTGTATGTTGTTGTTGCTGTTAAGGGCCTTTGAGTTAGTTCCAACTCAGTTACTCTGTATAGGGTTTCTGAAGAGCAGCTGGTAAGCTTGAACTGCTGACCTTTTGGTTCAAACCAACTTACAGCTCAGTGCATTAACCCACAGAGCCACACCAGGACATTTGTTATAAGACCTGCTATCATTTGATCTGGACTGTCAAGGCAACTGCAGTTCCAGCCATTCCATTGTTGTTGAATGCAAGCACAGGAATGAGCTAATTCACTATGCAGGCTAATTTTTAAGTTGGTAATTTTGTATAGCTGGTGAATGATGTTATAAATTTTGTCAGAAAAATTGTTCCCCACCCCTGCTGTATAGGGTTCCCAAGGAGCAGCTCGTATATTTGTGCCACTGACCCTGTGGTTAGCAGTCAAGTGCTTATCGTACAGCACCACACCAGGACTCCATATGTTATTGTAGTTAAGTACCACAGAGTTGGTTCTGACTCATAGACACCTTGTATAGGGCTTCTGAGAAGTGGCTGGTGAGTTTGAAAAAATGAACTTGCCGTTCGACTAACTTTTCAGTCCAGTGCATAACCTCCAGCGTCACATTAGGAATCCACATGTTGTTGTTGTTGTTGTTGTTAAGTGCTGTTGAGTCCGTTCCGACCCATAGCGACCCTGTATAGGGTTTCCGAGGAGCGGCTGGTGAGCTTGAACTGCCAACATTGTAGTTCAAACGTCTTTGCAGTCTGGTGCCTTATCCCACAGCACTACACCAGGAAGGACTCCATATAGTGTGGAGTAAAACTGCTCCATAGGGTTTCGGAGACCGTAAATATGGGAGCACATAGCTTCAGTGTAGCTGGTGTAGTTGAACTAACAGCCTTGTTCTTAGTAGCCAGGGCTTAATCCACAGCATCACCAGGGCTCTTGTGTTCCACTTTGGTGGTGGTGGTGGTTATATGACGTGGAGCTGAGTCCAACTCACATCAACCCTGTATAGGGTTTCTGAGGCTGTAAATCTTTATGGGAACAGAAAGCCTCATCTTTCTCCCATGGAACCGCCGGTTGTTTTGAACTGCTGACCTTGAGGTTAGCAGCCCCATTCGTAACCACTATGCTACCAGAACTCATTGTACTTCACTTTAAAAGACTTTATTTTCAAACATGTTCATAGGTAATAGCGTTAGGACTTCAAGATATCTTTTTAGGGAACACAGTTGAATTTAAAACAATTGCTTAAAGGGGTTTACATCTTCTACTTTACCTGCAGTAAGCATGTTGCTAAGAGTTGCTTGCATGTCTCAAGAAGCTCTCGCTAGTAATTAGCATCTACTAGGTGAACTTAGGAGAAAAACATAATTTGTTGGAGAAGCTTTCAGAAGGATGCTCAACATCTTTATTGATTCTGTTGAATTCTTGGAGACCACAGCAATTCCTTTGTACTCAAAAGAGAGTCTTGGCTATTGCAGCCTAAGTGATGCATAGAACAACACAGGGGCATGAACATCATATCATCTTAAAACAAAAGCAAAATTTTCTTAATTAAAAAAAAAAGTACGATTGTTAAGTTTTTGGTGGTATTCATTGCCCCTTCTGAGATTCATTGCCCCCCTGGCAATTAAATTTGTTCTAAAAACAAAAATAAATCTACATCAGGTTTAGGTTTTGTTATAAAACCATTGAGTTGGTTTGAGCATTGGTTAAGGATTGAATGACAACAAGCAAGATTGAGAATTGTTTTCTGGGGTCAGGAATAACAACATCAACGTGTCTTGTTCAAATAGCCAATTTCTGGCACATGCATTCTTCATTCACAATAAGACTGTTTTGAGTGCATACTGTATGCCAGACAGGGTCCTGGGTACTTGGAATGCATCTGAGGACTGCCCTTGAGAAGCTTACAGTCTAGTACCATGACTTTTGCTCCAGTATTAACAATGACCATAATGAGGTAGAAGAAAACAGGGCAAGATACAATCTCTGCAGTAATCTGTGTTTTCTCTTGGTTTGGGCATTTTAATTTCATTATAATCATTTTTATTATAGTCTGTAATAGCTCAGGTGGTTAAGCACAGTGTTTAAATGATTGGCTGCTAACTGAAAAGTCATCAGCTCAAGTCAATTAGCAGCTCATTGGAAGAAAGATAAGGCCGTCTGCTGATGTAAAAACTTACATCCTTGGAAATGCTCTTGTGCAGTTCTACTCTGTGCTGTAGGGTACTATGAGTTGGCGCCAACTAGACAGTCATGGTTATAGGTTTGTGGGCCTCTTGAGGTATCTTGGAGCTCCTACCTTTCCTCTCCCACTTCACCACTGGGAAGAGGAAGGGCTAAAATAGATTAATGAACAGGGCATTTATTGCGCCACTGTGAGAGGCTCCGTGCCTAATTATTGAGCATCCTCTCTCTCCTTCTCATTGGAGGTTACTGTAAAATAGAGCATGAAATGTGTGTTTGGAAGCTTGTAAGTTTCCCTTCCCTATGAAGGCTGGATTAACTATGATCTCTTTTGTTATAACATGACTTTCCTTTAACTCATCTAGGCTATCTATAAAACCATTAATATACTGAGGACTTCGTCAGATGCATCTTTTGAGGAGAGGCTGTGGGCTTGGGGTAAAGAAGTCTGAACCATTCCTCAGACTATTTTTACTGCTTTAAGCCACTTAGACATACAGCCAGCCAAGGAAGTCCGAGTTCCCAAGCTCACTGGAATGAACATTGCTTAGTTTTCCAAGAGTCATTCTTCCTGTTCCTTACTCTATAGAAAATAGATGGTTTGAGTGGGCTGAATCAACTGCATGAATTGTTCAAGTCAATAGAGACAATGGAATTGTCCTTAACATAGGATCAGGAAATAAGGGCTAGGGCAATTTTTGGATGGTTATGTGGTGACTCAACCAATCAAAAGTTTGGGAACATACCTGGGAATTCTGGGACATTTGCAGCAACTCTCCTATTGTAGATGGTGTGATGCAAGGGTGAAAATGGAATGTACAGGTGGGAAGCTTTCACAAACTCATAGAGAAGTAGGACTGTGCTTGTTAAATGCTGTTGACTCAGTTCTGGCTCATAACAATCCTGTATAGGGTTTCTGAGGAGCAACTGATAGGTTTGAACCACCAAACTTGTGGCTAGTAGTTCAGTGCTTATTCTACAGCACCACACCAAGAGTCCCTGGGAGGGAGACGGGGAGAATGTGCTTGCCCTGACTCCAGACTTTTTGGTTACAAAAGCCAATAAATACTGTTTACAATTCAAGCTTGTTTGAACTTTGTTTTTTTTCTCTTTGAACACCTGAGCCATCTTTAGCAAGATGTGACATTTGGATATGAGAAAGTGTACCACAAAGCCAGAACTCTGAGGAAGAGTCAACATTTGCTGGGCCTCACCCTTCGTGCATACTTCTCCTCCCAGAACCATCTGGTCTGGACCATCTCTCACCCTCTTCACCAGAGAAGACATAAGCAACAGGCTCTGTTTCCAACATTCCTCTCCTATTGCAAGTTCTTGACCCAACACTATACAGTTCCTATACATATTGTTGAAATATTCATTCCATTTCCCTTTGGGATAGGAGGTTAAAATATAGGCGGATTAGCCAGATGTATCTTTGGACAATTAACAGAACCGTCTCAGGAGTTCAAATTCAGCTCCTTCCTGTTAAAAAACACTGGCTGGCCATGTATATTCATTTTACTTGTTCTCAAACATATGTTTTTAATAATAATGATGCTGATATGAAAAGCTCCAAAAGATGACAGCCAGCAGAAAAATGCTAGTACTGACCAGGATTTTTTTTTCCCCTAAAGCCAGAGAGCACCTGGGGTCAATCTCCATCGAGAAAATCTCACGGGTCTAAGTACATTTCCTTTAGGAATAGAGAATTATACACTTACAAAAACAGCTCTGAGTCTATCTACTCTGAACTGCAGCAACTTAAGTAGAATGCTCTTGTTTGTATTTGTGAAATTTCCTCTGCTGATTGCTTGCTATACTCATAATATTGTATCATTCAGCATCCAATTCCATGTTTTATTATGGTATTCACAGCTGAAGGATTTTGTCTGCTCCCAGACAACTTAAAAACATGGCCATGTTAAGAAAAATGGCTGGATTACTAAGAGAGTTGAAAACAGGCTTTCAGAAAGGACAGTCTATAGTCAAGGCTCTTTTCTTTTGACATTTTCTAAAAGTGATCTTTAACCCCTCTTCTCCAAACTCATTTTACCTTGTCCCTCCTTTGGGCACTCCTCGGCTACATGCTATAGGCCATCTCTACAGCTCTATCTTTTTCTCTCAGATTGTGACTTGGACTGTCCTCGTCATAACCACCAGCATTGCGGACCAGAGGGTCCTAATTGGTAACCACTCTTCAGTTTTTATTGATCTCTGTTTCTGACCTTTTCACTTTTGAAACCAAATTGTATAATACAACAACTTAGATCAACTCAACTATTTATAAATTGTGAATTTTGATTCATGTCCATTATAGAAAATGACAAGAAATGGAAAAAAGAAATCCCATTCCATTGATAACTCCTATCAATAAATCATGTATTTATTTCCATATTTCCCAGTATATATTCATCTTTCCATCTAGAGCAAATATATATGTGAGAGTAAGTAAAAAAGTATTGCTACAAGATCATAGAAACTTTTATTAAAAAAAAAAAATATATATATATTAATATCAACATGTAAAGTAAAGCTACTGTTTCTCAATATGTCCTCTATGTAGGTTTGTGTACTTCTGAAGGTGGTTTTCTCATCTCTCTCAACTTTCTCTGAAGAATTCTGCTCTCTTCATTTTACATCACCTATAAACAGAAGTTCTGGGATCCTTGAGAGACTCAAATCATGTTCCTTTTAAATATTCTTTGAGTTGTAGAACTAAATGAAATCTGAAGGGGCAAGATCAAGGATGCAGGATGGATGGGGTAAAGTTTCCTAGTGAAATTATCTTAGGACACCCCTTACTACCTTTGAGGAATGAGCTGGTACATCGATGTTATGGGGGAAAAAAATCTCAGTGCAACTTTCCTGCCCTTGTTCTCACCAATGCAGATTTAATTTCTCTTAAAACTTCTTCATAATAATCCCCTATGGCTTTTCTGTGTACTTTGAGAAAAATCTATTAAGATTATGCCTTTGGAATCCAGAAAAAAAATGGTTGCCATAATCTCTGAGCTGACCTCTCTGCCTTGAACTGGCCCAGAAGATCACCTCAGAAGCTAATGTTTTGATAAGATCTTTAGGCACAGTAGGATAAGCACTCAACGGCAAGCATGGTTTGAACTGAACTTTAAGGTTGGCAGTTCAAATTCGTCAACCGCAGAAACCCTGTAGAGGGTCGCTTTGGGTCAGAACCGACTCAACAGCACTTAACAATAATTAATGAGACTAAGGTTAAGAATTTGTCTGCAACCATCCACTGACGGTAGGGACATGTTCAAAGTCAAGTCCAACTTACAGTCCCTTGTAGTCCGTAGACCTTGTGATTGTTTTTGCTAGGTGTCCTCCATCAGGCTCAAACTCATAGTGACCTCTGTCTCACAGAGGTCTGTTGTTGTTGTTAAGTGCCATCTGTTGTTAAGGCATAGTGACCTCTGCCTGGTCCTGTTGTTGTTGTTAAGTGCCATCGAGTCGGTTCCAACTCATAGCAACCCTGTACAGCGTTTCCGACCCTGCCGATCTTTACGGGGGCAGAAAGCCTCGTATTTCTCCCACAGAACAGCTGGTAGTTTTGAAGCTCTGACCGTGAGATTAGCAGCCTGATTCGTAACCACTACCTAACAGAGCTCCTTGCCTGGTCCTGCACATCCTCATAATTGATGTTATGCTTGATATCATTGCTGCTGCCACTGGGCCAATCCATTTCATGGGGTCTTGCTTAGTTTTGCTAATCCTCTGTCAAGCATGGCAATTCTGATGGCATGTCCAAAATATGGGAGACAAAGTCTCTACATCCTGGCTTCTAATGAACATTCTGGCTATATTTCCAACACAGGTTGGTTTGTTCTTCTGCCAGTCAGTGGTACTTTCAATATTTTCCAATATCAAAACCCAAATGCATCAATTCTATGGTTTTCCTTATTCATTGATCAACTTTCACATGCATATGAGGCTACTGAAAATACCATGCCTTGGGTCAGGCAAACCTTAGTCCTCAGACTGATGTCTTTGCTCTTGAACACTTTGAAGAGGTGTTGTGCAGTAGATTTGCCTAATGCAAATTGTTTGATTTCTTGATTGTTGCTTCCATGAGTGTTAATGATTGATCCAAGCAAATGAAGAATTTGATCAACTTCAATCTTTTCTCCATTTATCATGATGTTATTTATTGGTCCACTTGTGAAAAAAATTATTTTCTTCATATTGAGGCTGTGGCCTTTGATCCATACAGAAGGTTGTGGTCTTTGCTCTTCATTAGTAAGTATTTTAAGTCCTCTTTGCTTCCAGCAAGCAAGTTTGTATCATTTGCATATCATAGGTTGTTAATGAGTCTTCCTCCAATCCTGATGCCATGTTCTTCTTCATATAATGCAGTTTACATGCTCAGCATAGAGAATGCAGAAGTGTGGTGAAACAATACAACCCTGACAACACATCTTTTCTTATTTTACACTGCTCAATGTCTTTTGGTACTGCCTCTTTGGTCTATGTCCATGTTCCTCATGAGCACAATGAAGTGTTCTGGAATGAATACTCACTCTTTGTAATGTTATCCATAGCTTCTTGGATTATTTGTTTATCATACACTATTTACCACTCTTGCTAAAATTTACATCTCGTTTTGTTTTAATGACTGTCTCTTGGTCTATGTACAAGTTCCTCCTGAGTAAGTGTTCTGGGATACCCATTCTTTGCAAGCTGATCCATAGCTTTTTTTTACTCCTTAGTTCGACCTTTATTCTTAGTCCCATCTTGCATACATGCTCTAAAACAATGTAATATGCAAATATATCTAGCATAAGTGATCATATTATGTATAAGCATAAATTATCTTTTTATTTTCCACTAAAAGATTTCCTTCCAATAAATATATATGTACTTCATTGTTATCAGAAACCAGTTGCCATAAAGTTGACTCAACTTTAGATGACCCTATGTGTGTCAAGGTTGTTGTTGTTGTTAAGTGCCATCTAGTTGGTTCAGACTCATAGCGATCCTGTATAGGGTTTCCAATGAGCAGCCATTAGGTTTGAACTATTAGCATTGTAGTTAGCAGTACAGTGCTTGTCCTATAGTACCACACTAGGACTCTAACTCAACATTATTAATAGCTATTATTACTTAGTCAGTTATTTTAGTATTCTACAATTAATTTTCTTGTGATAGTTAGACATTTGAGGTACTCTCCAAATTTTCTTACTATGAGCATTTCTGAAATGCATGTTGGTGTTTCGTTTTTACCCAGTTATATTTTTTATTGTGTGTTTTTTTATGAAAAAGTATATTGATACAGTTTAAAGCTTTAGCCACATATCCATTTTTTGGATATGTCCACAAAGATTGTACAAATATATGTACAGGTACTCTCTAATTTACGATGGGATTCCATTCCAAAGACTATCTTAAGCTGGTTCTAATATAACTCAAATATCTCATTTTTTCTTATAGTTTCCTTATTACTGACTTTTATGAACATTGTGTTTTTAAGTCCAATCTTTGTCTTTGGTAATTGGAAACATTACATATAAACATACAGATATATTTTATTACACACATACAAAAAAAATTCATCATACAATTTTACTCTGATGATGAAGAAAAGTCAGACAGCCTTGTCAGTTGTGGTAATAATCCCACTTATGGATGGTTCTTGATCATCTGAGCTATCCCCAAGAACAGGGATGGCATTACTAGTCAGAAAATGAATGCTAGTTGTCTTTCTTTTTTTCTTCATATATTTCACACTAACGTCTCATTATTTCCCAAATCAGCCTGTCAAGCTTAACAAAGTGATTAGTCTTTGGGTCAATTTTTCAAACAACCAAAGCCCTTGATTTTAAAGCTGTAAAGCATGAAATTGAACATCTTTAAGTGAACATTTGAGAATGATAACAGCAAATTACATACTGCAACATTTTATGTAGTGCATGTTACTAGTACTAAGATGAACAGCAACAAAAAATAATGATGGGTCATTGTTTTTTTTTATTGTAACTCCAGTATAAACTGGAAACTATCTGAAGTAGACAAGTCAACTTAAGAATTGACTTAAGAATTGAATCTTACCACCAGTGTCAAGTATTGGAGGGATAATAAAAATATGCCTTTAGTTAGCACTCACTTATTTTCCAAGCCAATCACTAGTGTCACTAACATTTTCACTAGGAAAACGCTTATTTTGGACAGAAAAGGGAATTATTAACATTTTCAAGAACCTGAAATTTTTAGTGAAGTGACATAAGTTAATACTAAATGACCTAGGATTTAAAAGAAATCAGTGTATTTATCTGTAATACATTCATAGGTTTTAAAGAAATTATGTGGTCGAACATGCATGAGGCAAAGTTATGAAAACTTTTTAGACATAAGCAAATACTTTGAAGGAATGAATTTCTGGGTCTGGGGGCTGAGGACCATAATTTCAGGGTGCCAATGCCAAATGACATGACATAGTCCACAAAGACAATCTTCTCCCTGTTACTTTGATGAACAGTGACTGGGATCTTAAAAGTTCATGAATAGTCATCTAAGGAGCAAGGATTCTTGTCTTCCTGTCAGGAGGAAAGAAGTGTGATGAAAACCAAAGATACATGAAAACAATGAACTCAAGTGAATTTCAGTCTCTAAACCCTGAAACCAGAAGAACTAGATGGTGCCTGGCTCCCACTACCAACTACTCTGAAAGGATCACAGTAGGAAGTCTTGGAAAGTTGTTGTTGTTAGGTGCCATCATGTCAGCACTGATTCATTGTGACCCGCAAGAAATCAAATGATTTATTGCATTATGCAAATCTGCTAAACAAGACTTTTTTAAAGAATAAAACACTACCCAGTCCCGAGCCAACCTCACAATTGTTGCTAAGCCTGTGCCCGTTGCTGCCACTACTTTGATAATCCATCTCATTGGGGGTTTCTGACCCTCCATTTTACCAAATATGATATCCTTTCTAGGGACTGGTTCCTCCTGACAATATGTCCTAAGTATGAGAGATAAAATCTGGCCATCCTGACTTCCAGGGAGCACTCTGGCTGAACTTCTTTCAATACAAATTGGTTGGTTCATTTGGCAGTCCATGGTACTTTTCAAATTCTCCTCCAGCACCATAACTCAAATGTATCAATTCTGCTGTGGTGTTCCTTATTCACTGTCCAAATACCACGTGCATATGAGGTTATTGAAAATACCATGGCTTGGGTCAGGTGCACCTTAGTCCTCAAGCTGACGTCTTTGCTCTTCAACACTTGAAAAAGGACTTGTGCAGCAGATTTACCTAATGCAATACGTTGTTTGATTTATTGATTGCTGCTACTATGAGTGTTGATCGTTGATCCAAGAAGAATGAAGTCCTTAACAACTTCAGTCTTTTCTCCTTTGATAAGAATGTTGTTTATTGGTCCAGTGGTGAGGATTTTAGTTTTCTTTACATTGAGAAGCAATCTCATAATGAAGGCTTTACTCTTTGATCTTCATCAGTAAATATCAGTATAGAATACATCTCCCTTAATCTTTATATTTATATAATTTAGAGCCTCTAATTTGTAACTTCCAAATTAAACCTTTCCATGTTTTCTATGTCTTAATGACTACCATCAATATTCTTTTTTCCTATGCTTGCTTAATATATCTAAGTTGTCTTTAATACACCCAAATTATTGGCCAGTCTACCTAATATCCTTCCTTTCTCTTTCTTCAAAACAAAATCTGGGGCAAATGCTTTTTTACAAACATTAAACAATGGTTGATCTCCTTGCTATCTTTCTATTTTATATTTTCCACTTCTCATTCACTTGTAATTTTATGACTGATTGATTTTCCTAGATCATGACTCTGACTCATTTAATCCTCATGTCATATTCTACAAATGACTTCTGATTGCTTACTGGGATAGAGCCAAAAGCTACAGCCTGACACCTGGATTCCTTTATTCAATCCAGCTTTCCTGAAACATTATCATATGCCTTCTCATTTCTCTTTGCACATACTCCAGTCAGGCCAAAGCAGATTATTTAAATTGTTGTTGTTGTTGTTAGATGTCATTGAGTCAATACCGACTCAGAGCAACTTTATGCACAGCAGAACGAAACACTGCCCGATCCTGGGCCAACCTCACTGTCGTTGACAGGTTGAGCCAATTGATGCTGCCACATTGCCAATCCATCTCGCTGGGAGTCTTCCTCTTTTTCTCTGACCCTCCACCTTACCAAACATGATATCTTCTTCCAGTGACTGGTCCCTCCTGACAATATGTCAGAAGTATGAGATAAGCAGTTTAGCCATCCTGGACTCCAAGGAGCACTCTGACTGCACTTCTTCCAACATAGATCTGTTGGTTCTTTTGGAAGCCCATGGCACTTTCAATATTCTCTTCCAACACCATAACTCAAAAACCTCAATTCTTCTATGGTCTTCCTTATTCACTGTCCAGCTTTTGCATGCTTATGAGGTTTTTGGAAATACCATGGCTTGGGTCAGGAGCACCACAATCCTTAAGATGATATCTTTGCTCTTCAACACTTTAAAAAGGTCTTGTGCATCAGATTTGCCTAATGCAATATGTCATTCGTTTTCTTGAATGCTGCTTCTGTGAGTGTTGAAAGTTGATCCAAGAAGAAAAAAGTCCTTGACAACTTCAATCTTTTCTCCATTGATAAGAATGTTGTTTATTGGTCCAGTGGTGAGGGTTTTCATTTTCTTTACATTGAGAAGGAATCCATATAGAAGGCTGTGCTCTTTGATCTTCATCAGTAAATATTTTCAGTTTTCTTCACTTTCAGCAAGCGAGGTTGTATCATCTGCATATTGCAGGCTGTTAATGAGTCTTCCTCCAATCGTGATGCCACGTTTTTCTTCATATAACCCTGCTTCTCAGATTATTTGCTCAGCATACAAGTTGAAATAGTATGGTGAAAGAATACAACCTTGTCACACATCTTTCTTAATTTTAAACCATTAAGCGTTCCCATGTTCTGTTTGAACAACTGCCTCTGGGTCCATGTACAGATTCCTCATGAGCACAATTAAGAGTTCTAGAATACTCATACTTCTCAGTGTTGTCCATAGCTTGTCATAATCCACACAATTGAAAGCCTTTGCATAGTCAATAAAACACAGGTAAACATTTTTCTGATAGTCTCACCTTTCAGCCAAGATCCATCAGACATCAGCAATAATATCTCTCATTCCACAGCCTCTTCTGAATCCAGCTTGAACCTCTGGAAGTTCTCTGTCAATGCATGCTTGCAGCCATTTCTGTATTACCTTTAGTAAAACTTTACTCGCGTGGGATATCAAAGATATTGTCCAATGATATCTGCATTCCACTGGGTCACCTCTCTTAGGAATGGGGTCATATATGGATCTCTTCCAATCAGTTGGCCAGATAGTTGTTTTCCAAATTTTATGGCAGAGATGAGTGGAGTGCCTCCTGTACCACCTCACTTTCTTGAAAGTTTTCAATTTTTATTCCATTGCCTTGCTCTTTGCCAATTCCTTCAATGCACCTTGGATTTCTTCCTATGGCTCTTGATCATATGCTACCTCTTGAAACGGTTGAACATCAACCATTTCCTTTTGGTACAGTGACTCTGTGTATTCCTTCCATCTTCTTTTGATGCTTTCTGCATCATTCAATAATTTGTTGAGACAATCCTTCAATAATGAACGCTGAGGCTTGAATTTTTTCTTCAGTTCCCCCAACTAGAGAAATGCTGAGCGTGTTCTTCCTTTCGGGTTTTCTGATTCCAGATATTTGCACATTTTGTTGTAATATTTGGCTTTTTCTTCTTGAGCTGATCTTTGAAATTTCCTGTTCTATTCTTGGACCTCCTCATTTCTTCCATTTTCTTTAGCTTCTCTATGCTGAAGAGCAAGTTTCAGTGTTTCTTCTGACATTCATTTTGAACTTTTGCTTTTTTCTTGGCTCCTTAATGATTTTTTTCTTTGTACCTGTATGATGTTCTTAATGTAAACCCACAACTCTTCTGGTCTTCGTTTTTTAGTGTTTAATTTATCAAATCTATTCTTCGGATAATCTATAAATTCAGGTTGGATATATTTAAGGTCATATTTTGGCTCTCTTGGACTTGTTTTCATTTTCTTAAGCTTCAGTTTGAATTTGCATATGAGAAATTGATGGTCTGTTCCACAGTCTGTCCCTGGCCTAGTTTTCACTGGTGATATGGAACTTTGCCATCGTCTCTTTCCACAGACGTAGTCAATTTTATTTATATGTATTCCATCTGGCGAGGTCCATGTATATAGTCGTCTCTTCTGCTGTCTAAAGAAGGTATATGAAATGAACAAATCATTGATTTTTCAGAATTCTATCATACTATCTCCAGCATCATTTCTATCATCAAGGCCATATTTTCCAACTACTGATCCTTCCTCTTTGCTCCCAACCTTTGCATTCTAATCACCAGTAATGAGCAATACATCTTTATAGCATGTTTGATCAATTTTAGATTGAAGAAGTTGGTAGATTTCTTCTATTTCATCCTCACTGGCTTTAGTTATTGGTGCGTAAATTTGGATAATAGTAGTATTAACTAGGCTTCCCTGTATGCGCATGGATATTTCCCTATCACAGACAGCATTGTACTTCGTGACTGATCTGGATATGTTCCTTTTGATAATGAATGCAACACCATTCCTCTTTAATTTGTCATTCCAAGCATAGCAAGCTATGTGATTGTCAGATTCAAAGTGGCCAATACCAGTCTATTTCAGCTCACTAATGCCTAAGATATCGATGTTTATGCATTCCATTTCATTGTTTACAATATCTAATTTTCCTAGATTCATACTTCATACTCCATGTTCCGATTATTAGTGGATGTTTACAGCTGTTTATCTTCATTTTGAGTTGTGCCCCATCAGCAAATAAAGGTCCCGCATGCTTTTCTCTCACAGGCTTTACTCCATTCACGTCCCCATGGTCAACTCTACTTTGAGTAGTCAGTTCTTCCCAAGTCGCATTTTGAGTGCCTTCCAATCTGAGGGGCTCATTTTCAGGCACTATATTTGACAGTGTATCTGTGCTATTCATAAGGTTTTAAGTAGTTCGTCAATCCTTCTTTCTCGTCTGTCTTCATCTGGAAGCTCATCTGAAACCTGTCCACCATGGGTGACCCTGCTGGTATTCCCCCCAAAACAATTGCTATGGAGTTAATTCAGTCTGATAGCAACCCTTTATGCTGCAGGCTGGAACAACTTTTCATGGAGTTTACATGGCTGTGATTTTTGGAAGTAGATCACCTAGTCTTTCTTCCAAGGTATTTGTGAGTGGTTCAAACTGAGAAATATTTGTTAGTAGCCAAACACTTAACTTTGTCTCTGGGACCAATAGATAGATAATCACTGTGCTCCATGTTTTCTCTACTAATTTTTTTCCCCCTCATATTATTCCTTTTCCAGGGTGCGTTCTCCTGGTCATCTCCTACTGCCTTCTCCTGGTCACTCTCTACTATTTTCTCCTGGTCACCCCCTACTACTTTCTGCTGACCACCTCCTAGTACCTTCTTCTGGCAACTTCCTACTACCAAGTCTTCATGATCTATTCTGTCTTTATTGCTTCCTTTGTGTTGTACCTCAAAAGACACACAAGGCCTTCTGCCTGTGAATTTCCACTGAGCATTAATGATTGCTCTTTTCTTCTTATCGCTGTGGCTTGTTCTATCCCTAGCTTGTGATTATGAGCTGCATCCGATTCTTCTTTGATCCTCTTGCAGTTACCCAATGCCTCAAGTAGAGTTAAAGCTCTAAAATATCTGCTGGGTAACATCAAGGTAGAAAACGTTAAACGGAGAATTGAACAGGCTAGCATATATGAGTTGTTGCAAATGGTTAACACACATTGTGACTAGCCAATAGTTTGGAGATTCAAATCCTCCCAGGAGCACCTTGGAAGAAAATGATGATCTACTTCCAAAAGTCTGTACAGAAAACGCATTGAAAATCCTACAGCATACAATTCTACTCTAATACACATAGGGTAGCTATGAATTAGAATCAACTTGATGGCAACTACTGTTACTGTTGTTTAAGTGCCAACGAGTCGGTTCCAACCTATAGCAACCCTGTGTAGGATTTCTGAGGATTGTCTGGTGAGTTTGCACTGCTGACCCTGTACTCTAGTGCTTATCCTACATCACCACACCAGGACTCTAGGTTGTGGTGGTAGTATATATTTGAACGTGACTTAATATTATTTTTTTTAAATATCATTTTTAAAAAGGTTAAAATGGCATTCCTTTCCAATTGGTGAAACTTCAAGCACATTTCAAGTTATGTGATTCCAAGTTATGTGATACATCGTACGCTCCTAGAAATCTGGACTTTTGGTGTAGCGCTGTAGGATCAACACTGGACTGTGAACCACAAGGTCAGAAGTTTAAAAACTCACCAGCTCTCCAGGGTCACTATGAGTTGGGTTGACTTGGAGGCACTTAACACCAGAAATCCAGTAATTTCAGAAGAGATAATATGCTCCTCACAAGATAGGATTACTATGTGATTTCTTGTTGTTGTTAAGTGCTGTTGAGTTGGTTCCAACTCATAACGACCTGTAAAGGGTTTCCAAGGGGAGACTGGTGAGTTTGAACTGCTGACCTTGTGGTTGAAACCAACCTTGAGATTGAGTGCTTAGCCTATGGTACCACACCAGGACTCCAACTATGTGATAGAAATTGTTTATTCTAAGTAGCTGTTTATTAAAAGACAGAAACCCTATAAAGGGTCCCTATGATATGCAGATGATACAACCTTGCTTGCTGAAAGTGAAGAGGACTTAAAATATTTACTGATGAAGATCAAAGAGCACAGCCTTATGTATGGATTACAACTCAATGTAAAGAAAACAAAAATCCTCACCACTGGACCAATAAACAGCATTCTTATCAATGGAGAAGAGATTGAGGTTGTCAAGGACTTCATTCTTCTTGGATCAACAATCAACACTCATGGAAGCAGCAGTCAAGAGATCAGACGACGTATTGCATTGGGCAAATCTGCTGCACAGGAACTTTTCAAAGTATTGAAGAGATGTCAGCTTGAGGACTAAGGTGTGCCTGACCCAGGCCATGGTATTTTCAATAACCTCATATGGATGCGAAAGCTGGACAGTGAATAAGGAAGATCGTAGAAGAATTGATGCCTTTGAGATGTGGTGTTGGAGGATAATACTGAAAGTGCCATAGACTGCCAAAAGAACCAATAGATTGATTTTGGAAGAAGTGCAACCAGAGTGCTCCTTGGAGGCCAGGATGGCTAAGCTTCATCTCTCATACTTTGGACACATTGTGTGTAGAGAACAGTCGCTGGAGAAGGATGTCATGCTGGGTAAGGTGGAGGGTCAGAGATAAAAAGGAAGACCCCCAACGAGATGGATCATCCAGGTGACATCATTGATGGCGTCAAGTGTGGCAGCGTTAGTGAGGTTGGCCCAGGATCGGACATTGTTTTGTTCTGCTGTGCATGAGGTCGCTATGAGTTGGTTCCAACTAGACGGCACCTGACAACAACAACAACATGAATCAACTGACTCGAAGACACTTAATAGCATCCATGACCAATCTTTACTTCATTTTTATTCCATTATCCTCTACAGTGATTGACAAAGCTTTTCAACAAATGGCAACTCCCTTACTAGTCCCCTGACCCAAAACAAGCTACCATGCCTCACTTTAGCCAAGCCTGATTTCTCTGGAATAGAAAGGAAAAACAAACAAACAAAAATGCTGTGTTTTTAATTTATTTTTCTCTCAAAGTCTCACATCTAAGAAAGCTGTAATGCTTTGATTTTCGTATCTGGTGTTGCCTAAGTTTGATAAATCTATGAGGAAAAGTAAATTTCATTCTTGATCTAGGTGCTACCGGACCCCTTTCCTCAGCCCACAGGGGACATGTTGTTGTTGTTAAGTGCCATCAAGTCAATTCTTACCCATAGCAACTCTGTATAGAGTTTCCAAGGAGCAGCTGGTGAGCTTGAACCACTGACCTTGCAGTTCAAATGACTTTGCAGTCTGACGCATTAGACCACAGCGCCGCACCAGGACTCCACAGGGGACATGAAAGATAGCTGAAACAGTGACAACTTCCTTCTTAGTTCTCAAATTTTATGGTAACTTACAAGAAATTTAAAGATGACTATTTCCCAATTAACTTTAATCCCTACCAATTAATAGAGCTGATTGATACATTTGTTTTTAAATTGGTGAGCTTAATTATAATCTTTGGCCTTGGATTAATTGATTTTGTGCAAGGTTATTATTTCAACACTTTTACTATTCAGCTGCTCCAAAATTTTCAGTGGTTCCCCGATGTCCCTAAGATATAGTCTGTGGTTGACATTCAAGTCCTTTCATAGTCAAACTTCAAAGTATGTTTCCAGGTAAAATAATCCAGGCATATAATCCCAGGTTATGAACTCAAGATTCATTCACAGCATTTGAAATGGGGCGTAGCTGACTTAGAGTCACGACTTGTAAAAACTAATTAGGCATAAGGCAATAAACACAAATCTTTTATTAGAGAGACATGGACTTTATCACTGTCTGCTGGACCCATTCACACCTTCACTTGGATTCCTCTGTCCCACCTGTTTGCAATGCCGATTCCAGAACTTGACCCCTACCCATCCGTCAAGGTCCATGTTGAGTTTATGATACGTTCTCAGGTCATTATAGCTTTCAGACATTCTTTAACACAAATTGTCTGACCCATCCACGAGGCAGTCAATTCGCTGTTGCTTTGCAATATACCATTGTCTTACATTATCATTTAATGGGATTTTAATGTATGCTACTAGTGTCTTCATTTAGATTATAATTTCTTGAAACCTATGTTTATATCACACGTATCTGTGAAGACAACTGAGAATTTACATACCAGTATATATATATATTGTAGGAGACTCTTAATTTTAGCAAATATTGGGACTTCTGTAAGATAAGCATTGGACTGATAAGTCACTTCTTGGAAACTCTATACAGGGTTGCTATGAGTAGGAACCAACTCAATGACAATGAACAACAACAAGAAGTTAAGTTTAGGAAAGATGGTATCTCCTTAGCTCTAGCTCCCTCTGTTGTTGTTGCTAAGTTCTGTTGAGTCGGTTCCGACCCATAATAACCTTGTATAGAGTTTCCAAAGAATGATTGGTGGGTTGGAGCCAACGACCTTGCAGTTAAAACCCCTTGGGGGTTGAGTGCTTATCTTACAGTGCCACACCAGCTCCCTCTAGTAATGCCCAAAATATAATTAACAGCACGTTTTTATTTCATCCAGTTGGTTATAGTTTTACAGCTATCAACTCTGCCTCAGAAAACAAATTAAGCTACAAGCCTGAAATCATAATCCTAATTGTCATAGCTGTTGTTGATATTGTTAAGCGCCGTTGAGTGGGTTCTGACTCATAAAGATCCTGTATAGGGTTTACAAGAAGTGGCTGGTGAATTTGAACCACTGACTTTGCTGTTCATATTAAAAAGGAATCCCTTGTACAGTGGTTAAAACACACAGATGCTAATCAAGATGTCAGCAGTTTGAGCCCACCAGTCACAATGTGGCAGATGGCTTTCGCAAGTATTTTCAGCCTTGGAAACTGCATAGGGCAGTTCCACTCTGCCCCACAGGGTCACTCCGAGTCAAAGCTGACTCTATGGTAGTGGGCTTTTTTTTATTTGGTTATAAGGGTATCCATCTCTTATTATGTAATATTAAGTGCTGTCAAGTTAGTGCTGATTCATAACAACCCTGTATAGGGTTTCCAAGGAGTGAGTAGTGGGTTTGAACTATCAGCCTCTTGGTTCGCAGTCCAGTGTTTATCCCACAATGCCATACCAGAATTATATACTAAGAACTATTAAAACACAGTATCTGAGTGATCTCATCTACACTGTGGTTGAGGTTTTCCTGGAGCACAGTAATGTGAGAGACATACCTAAGGTCACGTGGTGGCTTTCCCCTCACTTCAGATTGAGCAGTTTGGAAGATGTGTCTGGATATATTTGGACAGATAAAAAATTGGTCTAGTTTGGTTGGTGCACTTATCCCTAAATTGCATTACATGTCTTAAGAATGTGCAGTCCTGAAAAATACATGCACAAGGCAGAGTTGTTATTGTTGTTGTTGTTATGTGCCGTGGAGTCGGTTCTGACTCATAGCGACCCTGTACAGGGTTTCCGAGGGTGTAAATCTTTACGGGAGTAGTCATGTTTCTCCCACAGAAAAGCTGGTAGTTTCGAACTGCTGACCTTGCGCTTCACAGCCTGATTCGTAACCGCTACGCTACCTGAGCTCCAAGGCAGAGAGAACCTAGTTATTCTTGAAAACTATGACAAAACTATATATGGCAAAGGAGCTTTGGTAGTATAGTGGTTACAAGTTGGGCTGTTAACCTCAAAGTCAGCAGTTCAAATCTACCAGCTGTTCTGTGGTGCTGCAGGATAATGCGCTGGACTGCAAGGTCAATTTGAACTGCATGGTTGGTGGTTCAAATTCACCAGTCATTCCTTGGAAACCCTATATAGGGTCTCTATTAGTTGGAACCAACTTAATGGCACTTAACAACCACAATAACAACAAAGATTTCCAGCCTCAGAAACCCTCTGTTGGGTCCCTATGAGTCAGAACTAACTCCACAGTACACCACCATCACCACCATATATGGCAAGGGAAAAAATGCAGAAAAAACATCTTTCAAATGGGTAATATAGGCTCAGATTTTCAAATGACGTCATTACTTTCAAATCAGTCTTATTTTAGAACAAACAATAATTATAATTTATTTAAATTTTTAAATTAAATTACAATTAGTGGTTATAATTTCATTTAAAATGCAATAAGTGTGTATTTTCCTTTTTAAAACAATCTCTTATTTTTACAAAAGATCCAAGTTTTCAATTGATGCCCTATTATTCACATAAATTTCGGTACAATGGACAGTGTTTTGATACAGAAATAATAACTAAATATTATTTTATTTAAAATTGAATTATTTATACAGTAATAACTAATGCAACATCTCGTCTGCTATTACTACAAATTAAACTGAATCAAAATGAAAACAGTGTCATTTAAAGTGGTAACAGAATACATCACAGTGACGTTAGGGTTGATCCCATGTCCTAGAGCAAAAGGAATCATAAATAATTAATGAAAAATAAACAAGTAAAACTATCTTTTCAATTCTATAGAATTGCATGAATAATGACAGATTTTCAATTTAAATATATTCTGAAATTATACTTTGTTCCCTGCAAGATAGCATTGGTGTTTTTGAAAAGCAAAACTTAAAAAATAAAGTTCTTGCTCTCTTTTTTTTTTTTTGTCCTGAGCATACGTTATTATTCACAAGAATAATGATTCACAAGAGTCATCTGGTTCTCATTAAAACTGAGGGAAGAGATCTATCTTAGGAATTCCAGTTTCAGTTGAATTGTAGGCCAGCAGAATTAGACATCCCTCCTGCCTCACATACGATTGAAGTCAAGCTAACCACGAGTGAGAGGCAGGTTGACCCTCTCTCTGTCTCTGATGATTGCAAAATGAATTAAATAATGCAAAACGCCTGTCACTGAAGTTTACTTAGGACAGACGAGTACGCCATACGTGCATGAGAAATTGAGACCATGAGTGTGTCCTCATGTTTTGTGGTTGTGTGAGTGTATGTGATAGAAACACAGAGATAGAAAGACAAAAACAGTAAAACCTTCAGAACTCAGCTCTCATCTCACCATGCTCTGCAGGTATTCCGTCTTCTGCACAGCGGACATGAGCCCTCAAAACTTTTCCTTGGATTTGTAATTATCTCTTGTTGTTGTTGTGGAGTGTTGTCACGTCAGTTCTGATTCATATAGACCCTGTTTCCAAGGAGCAGCTGGTGGGTTTGAGCATCTGACCTTGCGGTTCACAGTCCAGTGCTACACTGCCACACCAAGAATGAAGTTACTTAGGTGGTTGGCAACGAGGTAGGGAAAATTATTAATTTATCATTTTAACAGTGAAATAGAATTTGGGGGGATTGCTGGGTTTTAGTTTTGTAGTGCTCCTATAACATGTTGTTGTTATTGTTAAATGCCGCTAAGTCAGTTCCAACCCATAGTGACCCTGTATAGGGTTTTCTGAGGAGCAGCTGGTGAGCTTGAACCACTGACTTTGCAGTTCAAACGGCTTTGCAGTCTGGCACATTAACCCACAATGCCACACCAGGACTCCTATAACATAAATATCTTGACAAACATACATTTATTGTGTCACATTTAAGGGGGCTAGACGACAAAATTCAGGGAGGCAGGAGGCACTGTCTCTCTTCAGCTCTGTAGAAAGTTACTTGTCGCCTTTCCACATCTGTGGGTTCCACGTTTCTTGAGCATCTCTGGTATTGGCATCAATCTTCCTCTGGGTCTAGAGGGTTCTCAGAACAGGGAACCAAGGTCTGTAGGACATGCTCTGCTCCCAATTCGTCTTTCTTGGTGATGGTAATGGGCATAACACTGGACAGGAGACCTCACAACTTTTGCTTGCTTCTCTCTCCTTTTGTTTCCTTTACAATAAAAGGCAACACATGTCACACCCCAGGAAAACATCCCATATATCAGATCAGGGCTGTGACCTGAGCAAGGTTATTGGATCCCACCATAACCCCTTGATGGGCTGATCACATGAAACTACATCATGCGGGATGATTGCATCATTGCATAACTGTCCAGTGGGGCCATTTTATAACTGCCAAATGACATTATGGCCTAACCAAGTCGATGTATATTTTAGTGGAACACAATTCAATCCATGATACTCTACACCATGAGCCTTCAAAACTCATTCACCTCATCCTCTCATCAACGAAGTTCTAACTTAATTTTAAGCCCAATTTTTAGTCAGCGGCAAAATTCATCTTCATCTGTGAACAGATGAAATCTAGAACACAAGTTATCTGCTTTCAAAGCACAATGGTGAAACAGGCACTTGGTAGATATTTCTATTACAAATGGGAGAATTTGGAGGGAAAGAGGGAATGAAGAACATCAAGAAGATCCAAAGAGCCAGCAGGACAATTTCCAGTTGTTTTCAAGGCATGAAAGCAACCCTGTCTTCTCTCTGAGCCATCTAAGCAATGTTCCTCCCCTCCAGATCCTAGGTGTTGACTGGGCTCTCTAGATTCTGGGTGAAGAACACTCTGTCCTGGGCTTCAACTCCACCTTCCAGGCACAATGGGATAGCAACTTGGCTATTCAGCTTTGGGAAGCTCCTTCTTCAAATGATTGGTGACTTCACACCCTCAGCTTTAGCAGGCTCTGCTGTTCTGACCCTTGGACATAGCAGCTCCAACCCCTCTGCTTTAGGCAGTAGATTCAGCCCCAAGCTCCTGTCTTCCATGAGTGGCAACCTCACAAGTTGGTGAAGAGCTAACTCTAAAGCCTAGGAGACCGTGGTGCTCTCCTTTGAGACCAAGACAGCTCTGCTTCCTGTGTTCCTTGTCTCTTCAACTTCTGCTTCCATGTTCCTTGACCTGTTGGTCCCTTAGTGCCTTGGTCCTGTTGGGTGTACCCAGCCTCTACCCAACTCCAGAAAGGGTTATGATGATCTTTAGCTCTATTGATAATTGCAGAGAGGCACCCTACTCTGTCAGTAAGCCTTGGCTCCCACTTCATGGGTTCACTCCCAAACCATCTTGTGCTTGTCTGGTTTTGCTGCCCCCATTTCTCCACCACTGTTTTGCTCCATTTGCACCATCTCCAATGTTAGAAGCTCTCCTCATTTTATTTAGAGTTCTTGTTGGGATTGCCCTTTGCCTCTATAGTTCCATTAACTGTCTCTTCAAATCAATCTAGGTCTAGGCTTTGCTATTGTTGTTAAGTGTCATGGAGTCAGTTCTGACTCATAGCAATCCTGTAGAGGGTTTCAAAGGAATGGCTGGTGGGTTTGAACTCCCAACACTGTGGTTAGCAATCCGGTACTGATCCTACATTACCAAACCAGAACTCCTGCTATTAGTCACCTTAAAACTTTTCCAGTATCTACTCATTATCTGGGGTGTGGTGCTGTGGGTTAATGCGTCAGACCATGAAGTCATTTGAACTGCAAGGTTGTTGGTTCAAGCTCGCCAGGTATTCCTTGGAAACACTATACAGGGTCACTATGGGTCGAAATTAACTTGACGGCACTTAACAACAACTCATTACCTAACTCCAAAACTGCTTCTGAATAACAGTTATCTGTTAACACAGCATCCACTCTTCCAGGACCCAATTCTGTCTTAAGTATCTGCTGCTGCGATCACATAAATAGCACATGTGTTTGTCTTACGTCATTGTTCTTAAATGCCACTGAGTCAATTCCAACTCATAGCAAACTTATACAGGGTTTCCAAGGAGCAGCTGGTGGGCTTGAACTGCTGACATTGTGGTTCACAGTCCAGTGCTGATCCTACAGCACCATACCAGAAGTCTCTAACAAACACAGATTTATTTTCTTATAATTTATGAGGCCAGAAACCAGAATTCAGAGTGTCCGCTCTCGGGGAAGGCCTCTTCTGTCTTTAGGCCCTATGGGAAAGTCTTTGTCTCCTCTCAACATCTGTGATGGCAAGCTAAAGGTGATGCATGGATGTTTCCCTTACATCAGTCAGAGCTATGGCCTGATTGAGAGCCCTGCATTCCCCTCATGTGACATGATGACATCATTACATAGCTACAGCCACAGAGAACTACTGCTGAGGCAAGTTGACACAATTGGGTTCTTTGAGGGGTGTGTGTGGGACGGGGTACCCTTCAATCCAATGCAC
>NW_006408666.1:1109650-1131273 GCF_000296735.1 Chrysochloris asiatica | reverse complement strand
GAGTGGGAGTTGTTGTTGTTAAGTGTTGTTGAATCAGTTCCAACTCATAGTGACCCTGTTTAAGGCTTCTGAAGAGCTCCTGGTGAGTTTGAGGTTGAGTGCTTATCCTATGGTGCCACCCCAGGACTCCAGCTGTTTAATGCCCAATTCTCGGATGTTTAAGCAATCAGAATAAAGTTTAGACCCATATCTGCTAATCACTTGCTGTGTGACCCTAGGAATATTGTTTACTCTTCCTGATTTTTCTTCAATTAATCTGTAAATTAATACTTATTTCAAAAAGTTATACCAAGGATGAAATGAAATAAGACTTTCTCTTTGAAATGTCTATAAGAATGCCAATGCACATACCATAGCTCTGGGCTCTTAATATGTTTTTTTTTTTGTTTGTTTGTTTCTCCCCACCACCACTCCCTTCCGCATATAGCCATATGTTTGTCACATGAGGTATCCTGATTACTTTAGATGAAATAAGATAAACAAATCAGAAGATTCAGTTCTTCCTGGACAAAGGAAACGATGCTTATTCACCTACAATTCTTCTCCTTTTCCAGATGGAAGTCCAATATCCTGAACTGGCCATCCTTTACAGAGATGTTCCGTGCCACTTGTTTGACAAAGAAGGAAGATCAAGGTGACTGTTCCTATTTTTTGTGAACCTAAGTTTGGAAGTTGTGTGAGTGTGTGTATAAAAGCAATCCATCACATCTTAATGCCTAATGATGAAACATAGACTGAAGTTCTCTTTAAAATGTGAAACAAATTTTCATTATTACTATTGTTAATACTTTCTGTTGTTGTTTTTTCTCCAGAAAATTCTGGACAGCACATAGGTTGAAGAAATTAATTGGTTTTGTAGGTCAACAATGATCAGATATCAAATATTTCTTATGGTTTCACCTAGAATATATCAGACTATCACAGACTATCAATGGAGGGATAATTCTATGGGTACTCAAGCTGCAAACTTTTTTGTTAATTAGAAAAAAAATAGAATTTAGCTGTGACATTAAAAATGTATCTTTTCTCTTCATGAAACTTTGATCAAAATTTTAGAATACACACTTTATGGTGAAAAATCACATGAGAACACAAACAGGAGTCAAAAAGAGGAGTGACCAGGTTGATTCTTTGCTAACATATAAGACTGACACAGGCCCAATATTTGATTCAGTGCTCCGCCCCCTTGTCTAGAACTGGTTCTGTTCCATTACAGGTGTCTGGGAAGCATTTATTAATGAAGTTTCTAAATCTAAGGACCTGAAATACCTCAGTTACTAGTAAAATCCTGAATACTATTGGCATGTGCATGAGGAATTTCAGAGCTTGCCACATGTTTGGCACTGCTCACATCAATCCTTGTGATTCCAAATGTAAAGTTCCACTCCAACTTCTTATGAAAATCCTCCAGTTCTACTCTGACACACATGGGCTCCCCAAGAATTGGAGCCAACATGATGGAAACTCTTGTTTTAAGTGGAAGAAAGTTGTTTAAACAGTTAATGTATTACTCACATGTTTCAAGAAGAAATAAAAGCATAAAATTAAACCTGTTATTCCATGTATATATAAGAAGCCCTATATAGGAGTCCTGGTGTGGCACTGTGTGGTAATGCACTAGAGTACAGTCAGTTAGAACTGCCTGGTCAGCAACTCAAGCTCACCAGCTGCTCTTAGGAAACCCTATACAGGGTCACCATGAGTCCGATGGATCTTGGCTGAAAGCAGAGAATATCAGAAAGATGTTTACCAGAGCTTTATTGATAACACAAAGGCTTTCAATAGTGTGGATCATGACAAGCTATATACAACATTGTGAAGGATATGTATTCCTGAACACTTAATTGTGCTCATGAGGAATCTGTACATGGACCAAGAGGCAGTTGTTCAAACAGAAAATGGGAACACTGAATGGTTTCAAATTAAGAAAGGTGTGTGATAGGGTTGTATTCTTTCACCATACTTATTCAACCTGTATGCTGAGCAAATAATCAGAAAAGCTGGGTTCCATGAAGAAAAACGTGGCATCAGGACTGGAGGAAGACTCATTAACAACTTGAGATATGCAGCTGATACAACCTTGCTTGCTGAAAATGAAGAGGACTTAAAATACTAACTGATGAAAATCAAAGAGCACAGCCTTCGGTATGGATTGTATCTCAATGTAAAGAAAACAAAAATCCTCACCACTGAACCAATAAACAACATTTTATCAATGGTGAAAAGACTGAAGTTGTCAAGGACTTCATTCGTGTTGGAGCAATCATCAACACGCATGGAAGCAGCAGTTAAAAAATCAAAAGATGTATTAGGCAAGTCTGCTGCACAAGACCTTTTAAAAGTGTTGAAGAGCAAAGGTGTCAACTTGAGGACTAAGTTGTGCCTGACCCAAGTTATGGTATTTTCAATAACCTCATATGCATGTGAAAGCTGGACAGTGAATAAGGGAGACTGCAGAAGAATTGATGTTTTTGAGTTATGGTGTTGGAGGAGAATAGTGAAAGTGCCATGGGCTGCCAAAAGAACAAACAGATCTGTGTTGGAAAAAGTGCAGCCAGAGTGCCCCTTGGAGGCAAGGATGGCCAAACTTCTTCTCTTATACATTGTCAGGAGGGACCAGTCGCTGGAGAAGGATATCATGTTTGGTAAGGTGGAGGGTCAGAAAAAGAGGAAGACCCCCAGTGAGATGGATTGACAAAGTGGCAGCATCTATGGGCTCAAGCGTGGCAACAATAGTGAGGTTGGCCCAGGACCTGGCAGTGTTTCGTTTTGCTGTGCAGAGGGTCACTATGAGTTGGTACCGACTCGATCGCACCTAACAACAACAACAACAATACTTTGAGACCCCAAACACCATGGAACAGAATCAGGTCATCGCTTAATGTAACCAGGTTGTGTTCGTTTTAAATTCTGAACTCACTAAGCTCAGGGTGATTTGCTTAGTGTAACCAGGGGCAACACTATTAAAGAATTCATGAGCAAGAAAGATGTACATGACAGTGTCTCAGCGTCTCAAGGTGCTCTGTCCTCAGCTTATTAGAGCCTGAAGACTATATTCACTTACAAATTATTATTTATCCTTTTCTTTCCTCCAGGCTCATTCAAAGAAGTCAGAAACAAACAGGAAATGTTCTTAAAGGTAGGATTTTACTGAATCATGAGTTTATTTTGCTGTGAGAAAGAAATACATATGCAAGGAAACATTAATTTCAAAGTTGATGGAGTGCCGCCTGGAGCATCTTACAAGGAAGCAGTTTGGCTTTCTGGAGTCATCCATCCTACAAGGGGTGAGAGTTCAGCCTCATCACAATCAGCTGACCACCTGAGAGAATCCCAGCAGTTGGTGATTACAACTTGATTGATGCCAATGAAGCAAATGAATCCTGGCTTCCTAAAGGGGACTGGACAGCACAATTGTGAGCAGGGTTCTGAATCAGTCAGTCCTGGACTGAACTAACCACAGGTCTCTACCAATCGAGTGACCTTGTACATTTTCAAAATTTCTGATTCTTATGGTGGAATATCTGTAAAATGGGAATGAAAATACATTCAAGGTTTGCTGTGAGAATTGAGTCAAAGGATGAATGCACCTGGCATAATGTTTAGCTCTACTTGCTGTTCATTGCTATCAAATCCTTTTTCGACATGTGGAAACCCCGTGTACAACATGATCAGACTGCTGAGATGCGAAGGGATTTCATTGGCTGATTCTCAGAAGTAGATTTCCAGGCATGTCTTTCTGTTCTTTCTTACTCTGAAATCTGGAACATTCACTGAAACTTGTTTAGCATCACCCTGACAGAAAGGTGGTCGCTGCACATGAGTGACATTGGCTGAGAATCGAACTACAGTAATAATAGAATTGTCTTCTGCATGGAAGGAGAGAAGTCCACTACTAAAATTCTGTTGTTGTTAGGTGCCGTCCAGTCAGTACTGACCCATAGCCACCTACATACAACAGAATGAAACACTGCCTTGTCCCATGCCAACCTCACAATCGTTGCTACACTTGAGTCCAATGATGCTGCCACTGTGCCTGTCCATATCGTTGAGACTCTTCCTCTTTTTCACTGATTCTCTACTTTACCAAGCAGGATGTCCTTCTCCATGGACTGGTCACTCCTGATAATATGTCTGAAGAATGGGAGATGAAGTCTGCCCATCCTGGCTTCCTAGGAGCATGCTGGCTGTACTTCTTCCAACACAGATTTATTTGTTCTTCTGGGAGTCCATGATATTTGTAATATCTTTCTCCAGAACCATAACTCAAATGCATCAATTCTGTGGTCTTCCTTATTCACTGTCCAACGTTAACATGCACATGAGATTATCAAAAACATCATGGTTAGAGCCAGGCCTACCTTAGTCCTCAAACTGGCATCTTTGCTCCTAAACATTTTAAAGAAGCCTAAATAAAAGGTGCTTAATACTCATCAAAGGAGCTCTGGTAGCGTAGTGGTTACGAATCGGGCTGCGAACCTTAAGGCCAGCAGTTCGAAACTACCAGCCGCTCCATGGGAGAAAGATGAGGCGTTCTGCTCCCGTAAAGATTTACAGCCTTGGAAACCCTGTACAGGGTCGCTATGGGTCGGATCCGACTCGATGGCACTTAACAACAACAACAACAACAATACTCATCAAGGCTACTTGTGGCTCCTTGGCTCTCTCCTCATCTCTTTCCATCTTTTTTTTTTTTTTTTTCCTTCATACTGGCTTGAGGAACATAAGAGCAATAATGAATGCTTCTTCTCTTTCATTACCATAGACACCAGTTATTGAAAAGTGGCTGCTAGGCTGTTTGTATGTATTATATTCAATCCTTTCCAAAACACAGTTGGATAAGTGTAACTCCTGGGTCCCAAGTGAAAGGACTATGTTCATTTGTATAAGGCTTCACAGTTGAGAAGGGACTTAACTTCATTTGGAACTCAGAGAGTGGATTCACACAGCATGTAAGAATAGATTGCTAAATTGTTAGTAATTTTGTGATCCGTTACTAAAAATTAAATTGTATAACCTTATGATTGAATGAATGATATTAAAAAACAAAGATAAAATGACTGGAAACTCATCTCTTATTAATTATTTTATGTGCTTGAATAATATCTGTGGCAGGTGTTGGCAAAGCTGATCCAACAGTGTTTTTGCAAATAAAGACTTGTTGGAACACAGCCATGTCCATTCGGTTGTTACCAACATGGTTAAGTAGTTGTGACAGAGATCATATGTACTGTAAAACCTAAAATATTCATTATACAGCTTGGTTCAGAACAAAATTCCCAAACTCTAAGATCCTGACCTTATTTATCTGCAGAGTGGAAACACTATGCAATGACGTGCTACTGTGTGTCTCTTCCTGAGGCTGTGTTCAACGACAAGTCATTTGTAGCTCAGAGTGGCTATGTTATCAATATTTACACCATGGACATAGACCAACACTACATATCAGAATTTACTTTGGTTTTGTTCATTTGTTTTGGAGAACCAGTTGCTAAGCATTCCCCAACCCATGGACATACCCTAGGTAGGTACGTCAGCCGGCAGTCATCAATAATGTCATTCAGGATGCACACAGAAAAAAATAAAAAAATAAAAAAGACCAAACCCATTGTTATTGAGCCAGTTGAAATTATTGTTTTCAGCTCATCATGGCCCCACAAGACAGAGTCAAGCTGCCTCACAGTGTTCCCAAGACTAGGATCTATCTGAAAGCACACTGCCACACCTTTCTCCCACAGAGTGACTCTTGAGTGCAAAACTCCATTCTGAGCACCTAAACATACATATCTGGGATCTCTTACAATCTAGTTTCTCTGATATGAAAGCCTTTCCCCAATTCTTCTTCCTTGGAAACTTTGCATCATCAATTCCCTTGATTTTCCAAACTACCCGGGTGACACACAATACACACGTTGCCGTATTTGCAGCTTGCACCTGCAATGACAGCATGTGCCATTATTTTAAAAGCTGCCAACTGTGAGCCTCAGGAAACAAAGGCAGAGTTGTTTGTGCTTTTCACGGGGCTGGTCTAGGCTTACATGAGCATTTTAAGACCTTCCATAATAGTTGTGAGAATGCACTAGGGTTCCCCTCATGATGACAGGGCAGGGTGTTGTCTGTCCATGGTCTCTTCAATCACAGAGTCCCTTTGGGAACAGACAGGATCCGCTGTCTATATTGCTCAGTGATTTGGGCTTGGTGATGTTGGTATTTTGCAAAAGGACTGCAGAGGATAAATGTTAGTGGTGGTCTAAGTTTGGGTTGCCTGAGGAGATTTTGGAAACTCACATACAAAATCCACTCAGGCACCCAGCGCAGAGCCATCTGCCAATTCTGTCCATTAGCCTGTGTGCTCCCTTCCAGGTTTTACAAAAGTTAGAGGAAGCCTGGAGATTCCAAAAGATTTCCCAGTGCAAAGCAGCTTGCATGCCAGAAATGTCTGTTCTGTCTTTGAGTTAGGGCTTTCTTCTTATTTTCCTTTTTTTACAGCCTGTGTAGAAAGTGAATTTTGGAGCTAGGGAAAATGAGCTTGCATGTCAAAAGCTCCAGCTGATCTGATAAATGTGAGCTGTGGGGTTGAACAAAGGCAATGGGAGGTAGAGGGTAAAGGAAATTCTCCAAAGGTAATCCTTATACATTTGAGGTGGATTCAGATCAGAGATCCAAAAACCAGACATGTTTTCATACCTGAACTCTTGGGACCTAGCTTGCACTGGATGTTTCTGAGAGATTTTATTATTTTTTGTGTGGCTTCAAAAGAAACCCACAATCTTGGATATACAAATATACACACAGACATCCAAATCCCTCATTTGCTGTTCTAGAGCTCAGTTAATTTCTTTCATCCTTGTATTCTCTGAAATTGATATATGTATATATCACAGGCAATGTTGGACAGTATCTTGTTAAAAAAGAAACCCAGAAGTATATAATTCAATGGACTCCTGGTGTGGCACTGTAGGATCAGCACTGGACTGTGAGCCACAAGGTTAGCAGTTCAAACCCACTAGACACTCCTCGGAAACCCTACACAGGGTCGCTAAGGGTTGGAACTGACCCAATGGCACTTCATAACAACAACATATAATCCCCAAATGCCCTCTTTCTCATGAGCTGGAGTCCCTTGTTGCTGCTAGCTACCATCCACTCTCCAGGTGGGAAAAGTCCATCTGACAGAGTGTGTTTGAGGACAGTTTGCCAAAAGCTGTGACTGTCATAAGAATAGAGGGTTCCAATAGAAAGCCAATTCTCACTCAAACACAAAGGGTGAAAGAAAGCCATTTCATGAAGACAGATTGGGGGAAAAGCCCCATTTTCCCCTGACTTTCTGTTCCCTGTGAGAAACTGAGTGAGCACAAAACCATGAAAACAATGAGCCCAGCTGCAGGGGCAATAGGCAATTTATTAGAGAGATGACATTTTTAATGAGAAACACTTGCTGAAGAGAACAAAAGGGTTGTTTGGTCAGAAAGATGCTCTTGAATCTCTTCTGAAGTCCATGAAAAAGTCATTTCATTTACGCATCGAATTCTGAGCAGCGGAATTTCCTCAGGCTCCAGATGTTGTCCAGTGCAGATGCTGAACAAATGGAATCATCGTCCTGAGAGTTTTTTTTAAAAAAAGTACTCAAGGGGACTTTTTATGAGTTTTGTAGCCAAAAAAATCATTAGCAAATAATGAACTTAAGGAAGAAAGCTGAGGTTCGCAATGTGCTTCTGGCCATACAAACGATTCATAAGCATCTGAAAATGAAACAGCAGATCAGTTTTCAACTGAAAACAAAACAAAACAAAACAAGAAACTTGTGGGTGTAGTTGTGGTGGCTTTGACTTCCTCATTGGCCTTCTGAAAATGATTTGGTGAATATGGTTTGGACAGAATTACAAAAAGATTCTTGTCTTATAGTAATTTGAATGCTTCTGGATAAGGGGCAATACAACCCTTTTGGCTTGGATTCCCTTCTTGATGTGCCTGCGGTGCTGAAGCAGCTGACACTCACAGGTGAAACATGTGCTTTTTATAACCAGAAGAGCCGCCTCCAGGCACCTTTCAGGCAGATGACAGAGACTGAGGCAGTGAGCAGCAGTTTCCTGCAGAAGACCAAACATACTGATTGCCAGTGAGTTGGTCCGTGGGTTGCAGAGTAGAACTGCACTTCATAGGGTTTGTAACGACGATTATCCAGAAGCAGAACACTGGAGCTTTCTTCTAAGGTGCCTCTGACTAGATCTGGACTTCTCCAGGCTTACCTTTCACCCATTTTAGCAGAGACAGGTAAAGAGCTCTGGTAGGGTAGTGATTATGAGTCAGGCTGTTAACCTCAAGGTCACCAGTTCAAAACTACCAGCTGTTCCTCAGGAGAAAGATGAAGCGTTCTGCTCCCACAAAGATTTATAGGCTCAGAAACCACATGCAGAGTCACTATGAGTCAGAACCGACTCCATGGCACATAACCTACCATCCAAAGCAGAGAAATGTAAAATTGTCTTTGGAAGAGCACATTTCATTCAGGTAGGGTGTTCTAGGTTAGGATCTAAAGACCAACTATTTTTGAAAATTCAATAAATGCTAAAAACAAATCAGTCTCTGATTCAAGTCACAAGATCCAAGTCATGGTGGGAATGCAGCTGGGAGGACTCATGATTAGAGAATAAGAAATCTTCAGGTGCATAGACTACAGGCAGTCATGTGCAAGGAGATAAAGAGGAACCCCCAAATAGTTACTATTTCTCATGGGCTAAAAGAGACTATTTTATTATTGTTAAGTACCGTGGAGTCAGTTCTGACTCATAGTGACCCTGCATAGGGTTTCTGAGGCTATACATATTTACAGAAGCAGAACGCCTCACCTTTCTTCTGCAGAATGGCTGGTAGTTTTGAACTGCCGACTTTGAGGTTAGTAGCCCAATTCGTAACCACTATGCTACCAGAGCTCCTTAAAAGAGACTAGGTATTGTCTAAATAAGAATCCTGGAACCACAGTGGTTAAACAACTCACGGGAAGGATTGGCACTTTCAGCCCAGCAGCCATTCTATGGGAGAAAGAAGTGTCAATTGGCTTCTGTGAAGACTACAGCCCTGAAAACTCTATGGGACAGTTCTCCTCTATATCGGGTTATTTAGAGTCAGACTAGATGTGAAGGCATTAGGTTATCCTCTAAACATCTTGTCAACCTTTGGTGCAACAGGACTCCAAACCTTTGACATCGCCATTATTACTGTCAATGCCATCATTGTAAAATGTTTTTATCAACACTTAATATGCTGCTTATCTCGGAAACCCTGTACAGGGTCGGAACCGACTCGACGGCACTTAACAACAACAACAACTTAACATACCAAGCACAGTAGCTCTGTACTGGATTGTGAACCACAAAGTTGGTGGTTTGAGTCCACTAGCCATTCTGAAGGAGACATATAAAACTTTATGCTCCAGAAAAAATGTACAGCCTCAGAAATCCTCTATGGGGGATTGATAAGTTGGAGCCTATTTGCTGGCACTTTACAACAATCATACAATAATCTTCACTATCTACATCCGTGCATAGTATGTATTCCTCTGAATTTGCAGAGCAGCTATTACCCATGGATTTGCAGAGCAGCTGATACCCGTCAATGCACTGTAGGAAGGAGAAACCAAAGCTCAGAAAGCTTAGGTCAATTGGCCCAAGTCACAGGAAGGTGGCATTATCACTATCATTCTTTCCCCTCAGAAGTTGACAATCTGTCAGTACATAGATGTATGGGTCACATTGGTAGCATTTGGATTCTGTGGAGGGATCTCAGAACAGGGAGTAAATCACTCAGGCTTCTGCTTAGAAAATTTGCAGGAGTACCATGTGACATGCAAGTGTTCTCTGATTTTGGGAAGTGGTCTTAAAATAAACCTCTTCAAAGTGGTAAATCATCTTCCATTTCTTAAGCACTTGGGTGATAAACATAAACAAAGTCAGTGAAGTAATGCCTTTGCATGTATTAGCCTAGTGGTTGAAAGGTTGAAACGTGTGGGGAGGATCTTTCATCTGTCAATGAGACTGAGTAGGAATGCAGCAAGCCATGGCGCAAGCTCTTTATTATCATCTATCCCAACAGCTTCCGTTGTTGTCTGTTTGCTGACATTGTCTACCTGGCATTGGCTGGCTAATGAGGAAGAAAACGGCAAAGAGCAAGACCAATGAACACCCTCCAGCCCGCCCACCAGACGTCTATTGCTATGCGCAGAGAAAACAGCATTTGAGGGGTTTGTGGTTGCTCTTTCATTTTCCATGCACAAAGCAGCTCTTCTACCACAGAAAGCTTAAAGTCAACAGAGCTTTTTATCTTAAACGGACTGAGTTATGCTCAGAGCTTTTGACTGAAATGAAATTGGCCAAAAATACAACTTCATCAGTCTACCCAGGGTTTGTGAATAGGATAGACCATGATTCTTGCAGAACCAAAATCCAAAACCATCATCTCAAACTAGAAAAGATGAGCTGCAGTCTTCATGGCAATAAGCTGTTGAAAACCCGTTATGCCAAATGGACATATGCTAGCCGTGCAATGCATTTTTCCTTTGATTCTTCTGACCATCCTGTAAAGTAAATAATATATTTCCTTTTAACTAGGAAATTGAGATCCCAAAAACTCAAGTCATTCACAATCACTTAGCTAGTCCAGAAAGGAACAAATGCATCCTCATGGCTGTCTGAATCCAAAGCTGACCTCCTCAACCACTTCATATTCAAGTGAAGAGCCTTTATTTATTTCAATAACCTCTGAAATGAGCAATGAGTGTCTGAAGATAGAACCTGAACAGCAGAAACTAAGAAAAAAATGAGTTTTAGGATGAAAATAGAGCTATTTCTAGAAGGTGATATTAACTGTGGAAATATAACAGAAAATCACTCAAAAAACTCAAACAAGAAATAGGTAGACTAGAAACCCTCCCCCTACCATGTGTCCTCTGACAAAGCTCTTTCCAGACTCTTCCATCTCCAGGTGCCTATGCATCTATGTGGATTTTTTTGTTTGTTTGTTTTAATTTTAACTTTTTATTGTGAATTGAATGAAGGTTTACAGAGCAGATCATCAGATCATCAGTTTCACATTCAACAGTTCATATACTTCATGTCATTACAACGGGTACATTTCACCCATGTACCATCAATTAACAGTATTTACCTTGATTCACTTTAACCCTTGCATTTCTCCCTGCGAATTTACTCTGCTTTGGGTACAGGGATCTTTAACAGTGAATCTCTACCCTTCACAGCCAGATTTTCCAGCAAGGAAGGACATGAATGAACACATGAGATGGGTTCATGTTAATGCCTTGGTTCTGAAAGTGTTGGTTACTCCCTGACTTGGCATCCCCTAAAAAACCTATAGATGGTTTAGCACTGAACTGTAAGACACAGGTTTGAGCCCACCAGCTGCCCTGAAGGGGAAAGATGAAGCTTTCTGCTCCCACAAAGATAGTTTCAGAAACTCTATGATGTTGTTGCTAAGTTCTATTAAGTTGGTTCTGAATCATAGCAACACTGTATAGGGTTTCTGAGGGGCTACTGGTGGGTTTTAACTGTCAACCTTGTGACTCACAGTCCAGTGCTGATCCTATAATGACACACCAAGAGTCCTGGAAGCCCTATACAGAGTCACTATGAGTTGGAACTGACTTTACAGCACTTAACTACAACAAACACAAGAAGGAATCTGTAGAGTTTTGGTGTCACAGTGGTTGGCTGCTAACTGAAAGCTTGACAGCTTGAACACACCAGACACCTTCAGGGAGAGAAACATGTCAATCTGCTTCTGTAAAGATTTGCAGCCTTGGGAACTCTATGGAGCAGTTTGACTCTGTTTTATAAAGTTGCTATGAGTCAGAATTGGCTTGAGAGTAATGGGATATTTTCTTTTTCTTTTAAGAAATCTGTAAGCTCTTCCAGTAAAATGAATAATGGAGAGGGAAGAATAAAGAAACAAATGGGAGGAATCAGAGCTATTTGAGGGCTCTGACATGCCTCCCACCTTCAAAAGGGATTGGACTTAAAAGTAGAAAGCCCTCCTTCTCTCTTCCCTTTGGCATCACATCTCCCCTGTGTTCTCTTCCTGGATGTCTGCCCCATCCTCACTCCTTTCTAGACCAGTTTCTCCCCACCTGCTGCCCACATGGCTCCTTCTCAGTTCAAACAACCAGTCCAGGCTAATCAAAATCACAGCATGACAGTTAAAATACCCCAGAAGACAATCCAACAGGTTCATGTGAGCCTGTAATATTCCTCTCGTCTCCCTTGCAAACCCTGGGGATCAACCTGTTAGGTGATGCTCATGCTTCTGAAATGAGGATACACCACAGAAAACCATAACTTTTCACACTTTTGAGTCCTTCCTGTGCTTTTTTCCTCTTCATTTATGATACTTCTTTATTTTAAATGGAATTCACTATTTGTACTAAAGACGACATTAAGGTAATTAATTTAACCTTCTAATTCTTGAATAGACAATTGAACTTCACAGAAATAATTGAGTTTTCAAGAATGTCAAAAAAAAAAGGGGGGGGGGAGGCAAGAAAGATAGATTGAGAATCATTTATCAAATTTGACTCCTTCCACATTTTTTAAAGGATAAAACAACAAATCTTCAATAATTTAAAACTTTTGCTCATAACTTGAATCACAATGCACGGTTGTTCAAAATTACATGGATGGCCATTACATATAAGAATATGCAACTCCTAAATCCCTGTGGTACCAAAGGAAGACTAATAGTGCTTAACTTTTCATAGTTTTTCAGTTTGGGTCTTTAGATCCTGTACAGACTTGTCTAACAATTCCTATGAGATTTGTGAGTTGTCAATGTTGACAGTATGGGTTCAGAGTATGATTCTCAGGGTGGGGTAGGGTAGGGTAGGGTGCTGTGGGGTAGGGTGTGGTGAGATGGCAAGATGGTAGGTAGATGTTCCTCTGCCATAGGGATAAAATCAGAAGTGATTTCAGTCGCTGAGCAGTCATAGAAGACCAGTATAGATTCATCTTGGAGGGCCAGGGAGAAATAAGATTAGAGCTACTGGTTTTAGAGGTAGAGAAATGCTGGCACTTGGAGAACAGATACTAGGAAAATCATACCAAAAAGGAAGAAGTCCTAAGCCAGAACTTGATCTGGTCTTTTGGAACTCAAAAGTTCAACCTGGAGGAAACCTAAGGCCATACATTAACCATTTTGGCCCTGTTTTTTTGTCCGATACTCTTCCTCCTCCACTTCATTTTGGTTAGTGTGTTTCAGAGTTTTAAGTAAACAGCTGTTGTAGTTGGGAAACAACAGCATCAGATCCATCCACCAGGAAGTGTTGTTGTCATTGGCAAGGTCATCCAGCTCCCAAAGGGACATCAGCCTGGGGTCCACTCTAATTATTGTAGAACTTTCATATCCACTAGCCGCTTCTACAACCCCTGCATTTTCTTGCATCATTATCAGATTAGTGCATCCATTTAAACAATCATTACCCATAAAAACCTGAGGTATGGTTCTTGCTCCTTTGAGCTGCTGAAGATAATGTTGAATGTTATATGATAATGTTGTGTCATTGGAGGCTGTGATATTGACAAATTCAAAAACCCCATGTTTGAAAAGCAATTGGCAAAGGATGTCTTGGGTCTTTCTGCAGTAAGGTCAGCAGTTCGAAACTACCAGGTGTTCCGTGGGAGAAAGATAAGGCTTTCTGCTCCCGTAAAGATGTACAGCCTCGGAAACCCTGTACAGGGTCTCTATGAGTCGGAACCGACTCCACGGCACACAGCCACCACCAATGTCCTCCAGGTTCCTTCATGTTATGTGGTGTTTTGCGGGTTCATCATTATTCTACAATGTTGCATAATATGTTGTTGTGTTTATGTACCAAAATTTGTCCAACCATTTCTCTGCCAATGGACATGAAGGGTTCTCCATCTCTTTGTTATGGTGAATAACGCTGCAGTGAGCATGCGCAAACATACATCTATTGGAGTCACGACTCTTATTTCTTGAGGATATATGCCAAGTAGAGAGTCTTTGGGTCATATTTTTATTTCCAACTTTCTAAGAAAGTGCCACACCATTTTCTACAGCTGCTGTACCACTTCACAGCCCCACCAACAGTGTAGGAGGGTCCCCGTCTCTCCACATCCCCCCCCAGCATTTGTTGGTTTTTGTGTCTTTTCGAAATTTGCTATTATGTTAGGGTGAGACAATATCTCATTGTTGTTTTGATTCAGAGCTCTCTAGGAGTCCTGGTGTGGCGTTGTGGGTTAATGCACTGGACTGTAAAGTCGGTTTGAACCCCAAGGCCAGCGGCTGAAGCTCACCAGCTGCTCCTTGGAAACCCTATACAGGGTCGCGGTGGGTCAGAACTGACTCGACAATGGCTTTTAATAACAACAGTAATAGCTAATGATCTCACACATTCCTTCATATGTTTATTGGCTGCCTGGATATCTTCTTTGGTGAAGTGTCTCTTCATGTCCTCTGTCCATTTTTAATTGAATTATTTGTCTTATTATTGAAGAAAGTGTTGAAGTATTTTATGAATTTTAAACATTAGCCCCTTGTCTGATACATCATTGACATTTTTTCCCCCTGTCTGTGGGTTCTCTTTTTATTCACATAGTGTCTAATTTTTAGGAGGTCTCCTATTTTAACTGAAATCACTAATGACTAAGAGTTTTTTTGCCTTAGAGTCAGACTGAATATAATATATATCTCAGATTCCCAGTGTGGTGCTATAGGATAAACACTGGACTTCTATCTGTAATGCTGGTGGTTCAACCCCACCAGCCACTCCTTGGAAGCCTTATACAGGGTTGCTAAGAGTTGGAACTGATTTGTTAGCATTTAACAACAACACAACCAATCTGTAGCTGTACAAATCCCTCAACCACCCTTAGTATCAAATTATTCCTCTAAAAATAGGGACAATAATCATAGTTTGCCTCAGAATTTTGTTAGGAAGATTTGATGAGATCTCATCTTAGCTGAAAGAACCCTGATAGCATAGTGGATTATGAGCTGGGCTTTTGTCCACAAGGTCATCAGTTCAAATCTACCAGTTGCTCTGTGGTAGAATGATGAGACTTTCTGATTTACAGTTTCAGAATTCCTGCATAGGGTTGTGTGAGTTGGAAACTGCTCCATGGTACACAAGCATCACCACCACCATCTTAACTGAGCACTCACAAAGCTCTGGTTACTATTGTCTTAAACCAAGCTCCTTGACATTGAGTTGATTCTGTCTTATAGAAACCCTGTATATGGTTCCAAAGACTGTAAATCATCACGGGAGCAATCAAACTTGTCTTACTTCCACAGAGAAGATGTTGGTGGGTTTAAGCCATCAACCTTGAGGTTAGTAGCCCAACACCTAATTCACAAAATTACCAGGACTCATGTTAACAAATTAATCTTCTAGCTAAGGTAAACAAGACAGGAGTTATGTGTTATTTCCATTTGACAAATGTAGAAACTAAGGTTCAGTGTGCTTTAAGGATGGCCCAATTTTTGCACAAAGTGTAAGTGACTGAACTAGAAGTAGATCCCAGATATATCTACATACCATGCTATTCATGCAGCCAATTATAGCAGCTGTACTTGTTCTATCATTGGGGAGGCAAACTGAGGACAATTTGACAATGATTGCAGACTGGGGAGAAGGCAGCATGTACCCCAGTGAACTCCCAAATGATCTCTTATTCCAGTGAGATTCTCTCATGAATTAAGGCACCTCTGGATGCCTACTCCTCTGGAAAGGAGCTCTGGTAGCGCAGTGGTTAAGAGTCGGGCTGCTAACCTTGAGGTCAACAGTTAGAAACTACCATCCATTCCATGGGAGAAAGATGAGGCTTTCTGCTCCTGAAAACATTTACAGCCTTGGAAACCCTATGAAGGGTAGCTATGAGTTGGAGCTGACTCCACTCTTCTGGAGTCATTCCATTTCTGGAAGGAATGTGAGTCCTACGTCACAGGCATTTGAGCGCAAATCTCTGAGTTTCAGTAAAGGGTTATTTTTATCTGTGCTCTAAAGGGGACAAATAAAAAGGATTACATTTTCCACATAAAAGTTAGTCATTTCCTAGGCCTCATCATTTTCAAATAAAAGTATCTTAAAATAAACATGGATAAAATAGGCTCAGTGGTGTTGAGAACACAGAAGACAAGGATTTTTAAATATACATTCTTCCAAGGGATTTTGAAAGCTTAAGGCAATCAAGAACTTCATATAGAGCACCCATCTCCTTCCTGTCCTTGCCTTCATGGCTTCCTCCTCCATTCAGTGAGTGTTGTTGTATGGGAGAGTGGGGTGAAGCAGTGAATGGAAGAAAGAAAGGAGAACATATTAAGTATCTACCAGTCATGCAGAAACTCACCCTGAAGTTCAACAGAGTGATAGTTAATTGCAAGTATCCACTTGGCTTGGCTATGGCATTCAGGTGTTTGGGCAAATTCTAGTCTAGACAGTATTATGAAGTAGTTCTATATAATTAATTCAATTGGATTTAAAAACAATTACAGGCAGTGCCCAAATTACAAATGACTTTCATTCTGAAATCTGTCTGAATGTTAATTTGCACGTAAATTGTTGTTGTTGTTGTTAGGTGCCATTGAGTCCATACTAACTCATAGTGACCCTATATACAACAGAACTAAACACAGCCCAGTCCTGGGACAACATCACTGTTGTTGCCACGTTTGAGCCCATTGATGCTGCCACCTGGCCAATCCATCTCTCAAGAGGTCTTCCTCTTTTTCTCTGACCCTCCACTTTACCAAACATGATATCCTCCTCTAGCAACTGGTCCCTCCTGACAATGTGTCCCAACTATGAGAGGCAAAGTTTGGCCATCCTGGCCTCCAAGGATCACTCTGGCTGCACTTCTTCCAACACAGATCTGTTGGTTCTTCTGGGAGTTCATGGCACTTTCAATATTCTCCTCCAACACCATAACTCAAAAGCATCAATTCTTCTACGGTCATCCTTATTCACTGCCCAGCTTTTGCATTCATACCATGGCTTGGGTCAGGCGAACCGTAGTCCTCAAGCTGACACCTTTGCTTTTCAACACTTTTAAAATGGTCTTGTGCAGCAGACTTGCCTAATGCAATATGGCATTTGATTTCTTGACTACTGCTTCCATGAGTGTTGATAGTTGATCCAAGAAGAATGAAGTCCTTGACAACATCAATATTTTTTCCATTGATAAGAATGTTGTTTATTGGTCCAGTGGTGAGGATATTTGTTTTCTTTACATTGAGATGCAATCCATACCAAAGGCTGTGCTCTTTGATTCTCAACAGTAAATATTTTAAGTCCTCTTCACTTTCAGCAAGGAAGGTTGAGTCATCTGCATATCATAGACTGTTAATGAGTCTTCCTCCAATCCTGATGTCCTATTTTTCTTCATATAACTCAACTTCTCAGAGTATTTTCTCAGTATACAGGTTGAATAAGTATGGTGAAAGAATACAACCCTGTTACACATCTTTCTTAATTTTAAGCCATTCAGTGTTCTCATGTTCTGTTTGAACAACTGTGTCTTGGTCAATGCAGAGATTCCTTATGAGCACAATTAAGTGTTAAGGAATACTCATACTTTGCAATGTTGTCCATAGCTTGTCATGATCCACACAATCAAAAGCCTTTGCACCGTCAATAAAGCACAGGCAAACAGCTTTCTGGTATTTTCTGCTTTCAGCCAAGATCCATTGAACATCAGTAATGATATCCCTCATTCCACAGCCTCTTCTGAATCTGGCTTGAAACTCTGGATGTTCTCTCGTAGGCTTGTAGCTGTTTTTGAATTAACGTTAGTAAAATTTTACTTGAATAGGATATCAAAGATATTGTCCAATAATTTCTGCATTTCGTTGGGTCACTTCTCTTTGGAATGGGCACAAATACAGATCTCTTCCAATCAGTCAATAAGATTGTTGTCTTCCAAATCTCTTGGCATAGATGAGTGAGTGCCTCTTGTGCCCCCTCACTATCTTGAAAGGTTTTCAAATTTTATTCCATCAGTTCCTGGTGCCTTGTTCTTTGCTAAATTCTTCAGTGCACCTTGGACTTCTTCCTTCAGTATCATTGGCTCTTGATCATATGCTACTCTTGAAATGGTTGAACATCAACCATTTCCTTTTGGTACAGTGACTCTGTATAGTCTTTCCATCTTCTTTTGATGCTTTCTGCATCATTCAATAATTTGCCCAGAGAATCCTTCAATAACAAAAGTCAAGGCTTGAATTTTTTCTTCAGTTCCCCAGCTTGAGAAATGCTGAGCGTGTTCTTCTTGTTTTGTTTTCTGACTCTTTGCACATTTTGTTGTAATATTTGACTATGTCTTCTTGAGTTGACCTTTGAAATTTTCTGTTCAGCTCTTGTACCGCCTGATTTCTTCCATTTGCTTTAGCATCTCTATGCTGGAGAGCAAGTTTCAGTGTCTCTTCTGACATCCATTCTGATATTTTCTTTCTTTCTTCTCTTCTTAATGACTTTTTGCTTTCTTCATATATGGTATTCTTAATGTCATCCCATAAGTCTTCTAGTCTTGGTCTTTATTGTTAAATGTTTCAAATTTGTTCTTCAGATGATCTCTATTTTTAGGTGGGATATATTTATGGTCATATTTTGGCTTTACAAAAATGCTTGTTTTCATGTTCTTCAGCTTCAGTTTGAATTTGCATATGAGCAATTGATGGTCTGTTCCACAGTCTTCCCCTGGCCTTGTTTTCACTGATAATATGGAGCTTTTCCATCATCTCTTTTGCAGATGTAGTCAATTTGATTTCTACATATTCCATCTGGTGAGGTCCATGTGTGTACTCATCTCTTATGCTGTCTAAAGAAGGTATTTGAAATGAACAAATCATTGGTTTTGGAAAATTCTATCGTTCAATCTACAGTATCATTTCTATCACCATGGCCATATTTTCTAACTACTGATCCTTTTTCTTTGTTCCCTACCTTTTCATTATAATCACCAGTAATTATCAATACATCTTGATTTCATGTTTGATCTATTTCAGATTGAAAAATTTGGTAGAATTCTTCTATTTCATCCTCATTGGCTTTAGTGGTTGTTGTGTAAATTTGAATAATAGTGGTATTAACTGATCTTTCGTGTAGGCACATGGATATTATTCTATCACTTACAGCATTGTACCTCATGACTGATCTGGATACGTTCTTTTTGACAATGAATGCAACACCATTCCTCTTCAATTTGTCATTCCCTGCATAGTAAACCATGTGGTTGTTAGACTCAAAATGGGCCAATACCAGTCTATTTCAGCTCACTGATGCCTAAGATATTGGTGGTTATGCGTTCCATTTCATTTTTTGACAGTTTTCAATTTTCCTAGATTCATACTTCATACATTCCATGTTCTTATTAGTAATGGATGTTTCCAGCTGTTTCTCTTCATTTTGAGTTGTGCTATATCAGCAAATGAAGGTCCTGTGGGCTTTACTTCCATAAGATTTACTCCATTTGTGTAATCACGGTCAACTCTACTTTTAGGAAGCAGCTCTTTCCCAGTTGCATTTTAGTGCCTTCCAACCCAAGGGGCTCATTTTCTGGCACAATATCTGTCTGTATTTCTCTGATATTTATAAGGTTTTCAATGACTAAATATTCAGAAGTAGTTTGTCACTCTTTCTTCCTAGTCTATCTTCGTCTGGAAGCTCATCTGAAACCTGTCAACCATGGGTGACCCTGCTGGTATTTAAAATACCAGTGGCATTGTTTCCAGAATCACAGCAACTCACAATCTACCACAGTATGACAAACTGACAGCCTAGTGGTGGTGCACGTAAATTAGAACTGTTAAATATCATTTGTACTTAACATCAGTTAGTCCAATGTTTGAGTTAGTATGTAATATACACCTTTCTATAAAAAAGAAACTCCCCAGGTGGCCTAAAACATCTTTAACATAATAACACATTAATAATAATGTTTTGTTGTGTACTGGAAAATAACACCTGTTTGTTATTATGAACTATTAAATATATATATATATATATCAATTTTTTAAATAATGTTTTATAAGATTTAATTCACAACTACATATTATTTGTATATCAAATATTCATAATTCATAGATAGCATATACACTTAATTATGTGAGTTGATCTCATCCACACAGGTAAAGCCTTTAAGAGCAAACAGTGAATTTTCCATAGTGTATATTTTGACATCCTGTTTACAGATTATAGACATGTTGCCAAAAGTAAGTTTAATATCTCTTTTCCTACAAATTTGGGTGCCTAAGGCTGATGGAATCCTAAGGTCATTTGCCTGATATGATTTATAAGTATGTATTTATATATATATGACTAAATAATATAAGCCAATTTTTTATAGCACATCTTTCTTCATATTCTTTAAAGAAACCAAACCAGTAATTTATATGTATATATGACGTTGTTGTAGAGTCCTGGTGTGGTGCTGTGGGTTAATGTGCCAGACTGAAAAGTAGTTTGAACTGCAAGGTCGTTGATTCAAGCTCACAAGCTGCTCCTCAGAAACCCTATACAGGTCGCTATGGGTTGGAATCGACTCGATGGCACTTAACAACAACATGCTATTGTTGTAATTAAGCGCCATCAAGTTGGTTCTGACTCTTAGCAACTCAGTATAGACTCTCTGAAGTGTTTGTTCTATGGCACCATACCAGGACTCCATATATAATACACACATATATATGGTTGTTGTTTTAAGTGATGTCTAGTCAGCTGCAACTCATATCCACCCTCTATAGGGTTTCCGAGGAGCAGCTAATGGGCTTTAACTGCTGACCTGTGGTTCACAGTCCAGTGCTAATTCTACAGCACCACATAATTTTATATATAATTGTATACAAGTTGCTGTTGTTGTTGTTAAGTATCATTGAGTCAGTTCAGGCTCATATGGAGGTGATTGAAAATACCATGGCTTTGGTCAGGCATGCCTGAGTCCTCAAAATGATATCTTTTCCTTGAGCACATTAAACAGGTATTTTGCTGCAGATGTGCCTAATGGAATACATCCTTTGATCTATTCACTGATGTTTCCAGGAATGTAATTATGAATCCAAACTAAATGAAGCTTTTGACCATTTATCATGGTGTTATTTATTGGTCTAGTTGTGAGGATTTTCATATTTCAAGACCTATTCACATCCAGAAAGCAAGGTTGTGTCACCTGCATAGTGTAAGTTGTTGATGAGTTTTCCTCTGATCCTGATGCCACCTTCTTCTTCATATAACCCAGCTTCTTGGATTATATATATATATATATGTTGTTGATGTTAGGTGCCATTAAGTCAATTCTGATTCACAGCAACCCTATATAGGGTTTCTGAGGAGTGGTTTGTGAGTTGCACCCCAACCTTGTGGTTCTAACTGACTTTGAAGTCTAGTGCTTAACCTACAGTGCCACACTACACATATAAATTATAAGAAACTATATGTACAGAGGAACTTCCAGCGCTTCCCTGACTGGGCAACACAGAGTAGACACTGGAGAGGGAAAGAAAGGAATAGTCAGAAACATCACACTAGAAGGCTTGTAAGTCCGTCTTCTGCCTATGACTGATTGGAATACCTAAAATGGGGCTACAGCGTACCCAGTGAACGA
>NW_006408666.1:1098930-1108197 GCF_000296735.1 Chrysochloris asiatica | reverse complement strand
TACAAGGTCTATAGTTCAAACTCACCAATTGCTCCTCAGAAACCCTATACAGGGTCACTATGAGTTAGAATCAACTCAATGGCACTTAACCACAACAACATTAAAAAAAATGAAAAGAACTCTAAAACAAACACCAAACTAACCAATGAGTAACTATTTTTATTTATACAAAAAGGTTCTTTCATAATTTACCAGTCCTGTGGGATTTGAGGGTGAAGGATGGGAGGTCTCATAACTTTATAGTTGTGTATATGACATTCAGAAGGAAAACACAGAAACTCTGGTGAAATGCTGACATTTAGGGCATTTGAGGATCTGGGATGACCTCTCTGTTGGACTGAAGGAACAAGCCAAATGTCAGTGTGTGAAGATTATATAGCAAGTTGGATCCATTTGTTGCCAATGATCACATGGGGTCCAAATTAGTGGGTGGGGTTCCTAGGCTGGGCATCTGTCCCTCGGTCAAATAATGCCTACAGAACAATCCCAGTGAACCATGGCTACTCAGCTTCAGGACAACTGGAGAACCTAGAAGGCAATGGATCTCTGAGTTGAAGCAGTCTGTACCATAGTGAGAGAGGGTAAAAGGCCCGAGACATTAGGGATAAAACACACTAGAAAAGTGTGTACTGGAATACCCTGCTAAGTCAATGTTCCATGTGGCAGGTCTCATCCTGATGTTATTACTGCTATTTACAGATGGTCAGTTTTCCTTTGGGGGACTTATTTCTTTTACACCCCTTTGAATGAAGGCACCGACTACCACTGAGTGGGTTCTGACTCACAGCAACCCTATAGGGCAGAGCAGAACAGCTCCCGAGAGTTCCCAAGACTGATATGTTACAAGAACAGCCTCATCTTTCTCACTTAGAGTGGTGGGTGGGCTTCAATCATAGACCCTGTGGTTAGTAGCCCAACACTTACCCCCTACACCTCCAAATGCCTTGCATCTAGGCATAGTCACGTGATTTTCTGAGGCTGATAAAAGGATAAATTTGGACTATGACTTCAGGTTCTTAGTTTGTTTGCTCACTTTTTTGTGTTTTTCATATGTAGTTCATTGAGTTCTTCAGATAGTCTCCTACGTAGAGAGTCTTAATTAAAGTGCTGGACTGCAAAGTCAGTTTGAACTTCAAGGTTGGCAGTTCAAGCTTACCAGCCGCTCCTCAGAAAACTTATACAGGGTTGCTATGAGTTGAAACTGACTCAGAGGCACTTAACAACAACAACAACAACAACAGGATCAGAAAGACAGAAAAGACACTTCTATCATAAATCTCTTTACTTGGTTTACTAGGAGGAGAACTGGATTGGGAATCCAAACTGCATGGTCTAATGCAGAGATTTGTTAGTTAGTTTGTTTGCTTTTATAGGAATATGAATGAACTCAGGGATTTGGAATCCAGGGGGCGGCCAGGGAATCCTAGAATCCCAGTGGTTCATCGTTAACCTGCTAACTGAAATTCAAACCCACCAGTTGTTCTGTGGAAGAAAGCTGTAGCAGTCTGTTTCTATAAAGTTTCCCATACCAAAAGCTCTCTGGCCATCAGTCTACTCTAACTCATGTTGTTGTTGTTACGTGCAGTCAAGTTGGTCCAGACTCATAGTGATCCTTTATAGGTTTTCTGAGGACCAGCTGGTGAGTTTGAGCTGCTGACCTTTAAGTCCAGTGCTTATCATACAGCACCACACCAGGACTCCATTCTGACCTTGTATAGGGTTTCTGAGACTAAATCTTTATAGGAGCAGCAACCTCATGTCTCTCCCTTGAAGTTACTGGTGTGTTCCAAGAACCTACTGTAAACAATTCTTGTTCATAAGAGTGCAAACCACTTGTGTCAGGTGGAATGGAACTGATTACTCCTTTTGGATTTACCAGTTTTCCATGTACTTCTAACTTCATTCCAGAATCCTGAATTCTGTATCTGCTCCTATGTCTCTGCTTTTTGATTTCTCGTTTGAGTCTATCTTAGCAACTTACATCTCGTCTCATGAACTAATGAGTAAAAAAGTCTATGACTCTTCTTCATTTTATACATGTGTGAGAGTCTATATGATTATACCAACTTTAAAAATGTACCCTTAAAGAGATTTAAAGGCAATTTTCCCTTCTGGCTTTGAATGGACAAAAAGGTGAAGAAAGAAATATTGACAATTTTCATTTTCATTTCTTTATCTCTTACAAAAACTGGAAAATACAAACTTTGGGGAAAAGCTCAGGTTATATCTTTTCATTTGTCATGAAGATGTCTGAGATTTAAAAAAAAAAAAGGCGGGGTGTTATATAGTTAAAGTCTAGTGGGAGGTAAAACTGCGTTTAAAAAGGTTTACTTTTATATGTTTTTAAAACATAAATGTGGAGAGTTTATTTTTTAAATCAAGAATTTGTTCCTCCTCACTGCCAGGTTCTAGATCATTTCCTTCTAGGATGCCATTAAGCTATAGTTTTATAAGTGAGTTTGTAAGTAAATTAAAGACATCTGTGTGGGACCAAGGAGGCTTATCCAACATGGCCTCCTCAAACGAGGCAGCCTGCCAGTCATTCTGTCTATCTTTCCATTCTCCATGGTGTCTCTCTTGCTCAATGATATGCAGCTGAAAGAATTGTTTGGGAGAAATGAGACCCAGAGGAAAATAAGGGAAATTCAGCATTGTAAATTAGGAGAAACTCCTGGCCTTTCTAACCAATCAGAATAAGATAAACAGGGTCTCCTTGAGAACACAAAAATCTGTCTGGAAAAAAAAAACCTATCCCCAGGATTCTAATTTCTTTTTAAAAAATGGATAGATGAAGAGCTGATCACTCCCCAAAATAGTAACTGACAGATCATTATAGAGCTTAATGGAATCAAATGTATGTCTTAAAGTAGTAAGAGATTTAAATTCTGTTATGTATCTGTGAATGAAAAAGAATAAGAGTACATGGGAAAAGATGAAAGAAATGGGGTAAAACTTTTTGGAGACATAAATTATAAGAAAGACAAAATTTTCTTGATTTTTAAAATTTCTCAGTAGAGAGGTGGCCGTGGTCTTTCATGATGTGATGTTATATTTTATAGTTCCTTGTTATTTTCTCTAACTGAAGTTAAAACCAGGATTTTAAATCATCTTTAAAGTAATTGATCACTAATGGTCTGTTAAAACACATGTAGCATTCCTAGGGAAATTCTTTATGGAAAAGGATTCTATTTCATAGAAAATACAGTTCAAGACCACTAATTTAGATAAAAAAGCAGAAATTGAAACAAACTCTTATTTTAAAAACAATTGGATTTTCTATCCATTCAATATTAGTTGTCTTCGAGGTGACTCCGACTCATGTTGGCCCATGAGTGTTAGATTAGAATTGAGTTTCATAGGGTTTCTAATGTCTTATTTTTCTGAAGAATATTTCTACAGCTATCTTTCAATGTATCCCTGGGTAGATTTGAACTGCCAACCTTTGTGTTAGCAAGTGAGCTTCTTTACTGTTCACACCATCAATGGACTCCCTCCATTCAGTGGGATGTTGTTATTAAGTGCCATTGAGTCAGTTCTGACCCATAGCAATCCTGGATGGGGTTTCCTAGGAGCAGTTGGTGAGTTGAACTGCCGACCTTGCAGTTCAAATGGCTTTGGAGTCTGGCACACTAACCCACAGTTCTATAGTATAGGCACCATAATAATGCATAATGAAGACCTTTCTTTGGAGGCCTAGAGATAATTCATTTGCAGCAGATGTCATTGTGCCTTTAAATGCTTGATACATGCTTGATATTATTTTTACAATGCTTGTTACTGTTGTTGTTATGTGCCATTGAGTAGCTACTGACTCATAGTGAATCTGTGCACAACCTAACAAAGCAGTGCCTCGTCCTTAGCCAACCTCACAATCCTTGAGATTTGCTTCCTTTTAGCTCATTGGTGCTGCCACTGTGCCAGTCTATCTAATTGGGATCTTCCTCTTTTTCACTGACCCTCCACTTTAACAAACATGATGTCCTTCTCCAGGGACTGATCTCTCCTGATAATGTGTCTGAAGAATAAAAGATGAAGTTTGGCCATCCTGACTTCTAAGGAGTATATGGCTGTATTTTACCAAGCAGTTGGTACAAATGCATACCAAAAAGTGGAATAATTCTTAAGACTTCAGGACTAGCTGGAGAGAATTAGAAAGGCATGATACCCATGTTCTACATACTAGCTCACAGAAGGGTCTTCCTTGCCCTTTTCAGTCTGTAAACCTTGTGTGAGAACATGAAGTTGACAGTTTTTCCAGAACAAATTTCTAACTTTACTGACAACTTGCATAGAAAAGGGAAACCCTTTTGTGGCACTGTGACTTTACTTGATACGGCTTTTCTATCAAAGGTGTTCTTAACTTCCATCAAATGACTGGGTGGGGTCATGCAAATATAGTGTACAGAACTCTAATGCCAAGATTAGTTAGTTTTGCCAATCTGTTAAGTTTAAAAGGAGTTGTCCCTGGAACATCAAGAAATCAGAGCCACAAGCAGAGTGTGGCTGGATACGACAGTAGCAGGTATGCCCGAGGTAGCAGCATGGAGAGACAGAGTGGCTGTGGGCATCCTGGCACATGGACCAAGTAAAGTTGAGTGCCTACTAGCAGCAGATTGACTTGCAGATGTGCCCTTTGGGCATTTACAGACAGGGAAAGGAGCTATGTAACACGTGTTTGAGTAGGGCTGAGACCAAGTGAACATGTTACTGAGAGGCTGATGAAAAGAAGGAGACATGCTTACAATACAGCAAAGAATAAATGTTCCTGACTAGAGAAGGACTGCATCCTGAGTTGTTTCTGGTCCTGAATTGTATCCTCTTCACTTCCTCAATAAACCCCATAATTATGAGCATTGTCTATGAGTTCTGTGTGGTCATTGCAATGATTATTGAACCGAGATGTGAAGCAGAGAGTACTGTGAGAGGGATGGTTGTTGCCAGAAGTAAGCAAAGAAAGTTGTAGGGTAGAGGCAGGTCTGCTTTTTTTAAATGTTTTGTTGTGTATTGAGTGATTGTTTACATGGGGAAACATTAGTTTTACGTTCATTCTATCCTACATCGTTTCATTGCCTTAGTTACAATCCCGTCCATGCATCATCCCCCAACGAAAGGGTATACCTTGCATGTCCCCCCTTCCTGCCCCCCACGGTTCCCCAGCACCCAGCCCCTTTCCCTCTCTGGGTCTCAACTCCCCAGGCACTCCATCTCTTCATGTTGTCCTCTCTGTCTTCATCTCAGGCCTCACTGCTTCTCTGGGTAGGGTCCCACTCTCCATTCTTCTCCATTGATGGTCCCAGGGCCCTCCACTCCTAGACTGAAAGGTTAGTCACTCCTCTCCTTGATATAAAATATCCACCTTTACATTTCCAGTCCTCACAATCATCCTGGTAACAATTTTCACCATTGCATCACATGAGACCCATCTGCATTTCTTTTCATCAGCCCTTCCTAAACAGGTTGGGTACTATTCACTGGAGACTCCACTATCCTCCCTGCCCTGTGGATCTAGGTTCCCTCTTGAAAGCTTGTAAGCCAGTCATTTCTTACCTTTGCATCCCTCCCCCCATTTTGGGTAGCCAATGTTCAAGTTGCCCATCCCTTTCTACTCTTTGTGTGAAGGGGTGGGATAATTCTTGTAGCCGGGAATTTTTTCCTCTTTTGAGCTACTGCAGTTATAAATGTAGGTACAGTTCATCAAGTTGTATCAGATGACACTTTCTTTCTTTTTTTTTTCCTCTTCTTTCTTCCTTGGGTTGAGTTCTGTTTATCCAGTCATTGAAGCCAGGTCATGTGGGTATCATCTGCAAGTGTGGGTGTTCTTGCATCTGTCTGCCCTCTTCTTATCAGCTGGTCTCTTCGCTCTCCTCTCTAGTCCTCTGTGGCTGTGTCACTGACTCTGAGCCCATGGGTCCCTTGGTCCTGCCTCGCTGCTGACCGACCAAGTCTCCACCCGGGTTCGCAATAGTTTGCAGAGCGATGCAAGGCTTAGTTTGCCGCTTCATTGATGTTCTTCGGTCACTTCCCTCTATGGGTGACGTGCATGGTGGCCAATCAGAGCGTGGATTTCCATTGCGTCTTAGTCTTGGGAGAGGATCCAGACACTTGCCTTGATGCCTCCTGGGCTAGCAACTTGCTTGTTCTTGTGGTAGCAGTCGGACTGTCCTTACTATTCTGTGTTTTTCCTGTAGATCTTTCTTTCAAGAAGTGTCTTCTGGTTTTCTGGCTGCTCCAGGCTGATCTGCTTGCCTTTTCAAGAGGAAAGTGTCCCGTCTCTGAAGGTCTGGATGTGGTTAGGCTTCGATCTATATTCTTATGTACTGCTGAGGCTCTTCATGAAATCTCCTTCACTGGATACATTGTAGTCCCATTTTAGGTATTCCAATCAGCTATAGGCAGAAGATGGACTTACAAGCTTTCTATGGTGACATTTCTGGCTATTCCTTTATCTCCTCCACCAGTGTCTGTTTTATAATATAATATTTTATAATATAAAAACCAAGGTTCAAAAGCCAGCCAAGCATCTTAACATTATTCTCCCCTTTTCCCCATTCCAACCATATCCCAGTCTGTATCCCAGAGTCTTGTTGTTCCAAGGGTGTGCCTATATCTTTTTTTACTTCTGTCCCATTTAGTTCATTCATACCTGCCTAGTTGTTCTCCCATCTGTTTTGTTCTTCTGTTCCCCTCTCCCTACTTGTATATTGTCACCCTACCCCCCCAAACTGTCCTGTGTCTACTCCCTGCCTGCCCAGTGCTCCCCCTTCCCCTCCTGCCCTTAACCCTACCCTGCGTCCTAGCAGCCAGCTTAGAATCCACTTTAGTGGGATAGTATGGGTTGTTTTTCTTAGTCTTTTACAGTAGTGGTCCTATGCAGTATTTTTTCTTTTGTGATTGACTAATTTCACTCAACATAATGTCCTTAAGGTTCATCCATGTTAGGAAGTGGCATGCAGCTTCCTTGTTATTTTTCGAGGTAGCATAATACTCCATTGTGTGTATGGACCACAGCTTGTTTCAGTTCTGCTTTTTGACTCTAAGAATTAACGTTGGTCTGATTTTGAGTTTGATTCTCCTTCCTCTTTGTGAAACCAGAGGAAGTCATACAAGGATTCCATGCCAGTTTCACACCTTATTAATAAGACTAAAACAGAGACTAGGAATCAATTTTAGAAGAAATACAGCCAGGATGTCTCTAAAAAGCAAGGATAGAGAGATTTTAGTTCACTTGCTTTAGAAGTATCATCAGGAGAAATAGATCTCTAGAAAAGAATAATATATTTGGCAAAGTAGAATATGAGCAGAAACAAGGGAAACACCCAATGAGACAACAGACTGACTGAATAGTGACAACAATGAGTCCAACATAGCAATGACCTTGAAGACAGGACATGACTAGGAAATGTTTCATTCGATTATACATACATTCATGATAGTGGGAGTTGACTTTATGGCAAAAAATTACAAAAGACTAATACTGAATAATCTACAAATATTAATCACAGAAAGCAAATTATATTAAGGCATTATCCAAAGAGCTGAGAAATTCAGATTATTTGCCATTTTATTCTACAGGTCCATTCTTTAGTTTTGCCAACTAGTTTTACACTAAGTCATTTCAGAATAATTCCAACAAGCAGCTGTTATGGGATTGAGCATGTGGACTACATGTCTTCAAGTTCTTCAACTACTTATTTGAAATCATAATGTTAGCCTCTCCTCTAGTGTATTTCTTCGACATACCATAGGGTTATACGTATAGTCACCTTACACGTTGATATCTGATCGCATGAGTTAAGGTGTGCACAAGTACCTAGAACAATTTTCTGACATTTAGCATTCATCTCATAGGGGTTTGTGATTATACCCACATCTCACTTACGGACATTGTTAGGTCACAAATACCAAAATACCAGGTCATCCTATGACTATAGAGACCACTGCATCAGATCACAAAGTGGAGGATGACTGTCTCATTACATAATTACCAAATTACATCACATGTAACTGCCAAATCATGAAAATTACAGCCAGTCAAGTTGACACATGAGCTTAACCATCACAGCTGGCATTACTCCTATGTAACACCCTGGTATTCATTACTGTCATAAGTACACTGCTAATGTGCAAATTAGTCATAGATAATAGTAGATAGTTTTCTATTGTCATAAATGTCAGATGATAAGAGAGCCACTAAGTGAGGAATGGATATATTCCTCTCCTGCCTCCCCATGCTCTTCACAAACCAATCCATTCAAGATTTTAATGAACTGTATATCTCTGTAATAATTGCAAGGAGAAAATGTCCCAGATAGCAAAAGGCCACTCAAATTTGTTTTTATCCCAGTTAAGATCAAACCTGTGTTAGTAACCAATGATAGAAATTATTTCTTCTAACTCTGATCATAAGTTAAGTGAATGCCCCTAGCCCCAACTGTTCATTTCCAACCCTGCCCAATGGCTTACATAAAGTACTCCCCCTCTAAAATGAACAGGTGCAGTGTGATACATAAAATAGATGATTTTAGGAATCATTAAGAAAAAAGAGTCTACTTCCCTATTCTCCAGACTCATTGGCATCAAATTGATTTAAATTCAAAGTGACCCTATGTAAATATTTTCAGGAGCAGACAGCCTTATCTTTCTCTTGTGGAGTGGTTGGTGGGTTTAAACTACTAACCTTGCAGGCTGAAGTCCAACACCTAGCCCACAGCACCAGCAGAACTCTTAATATTAACATTATTGTCATGGAAAATGTTTTATAATGCCTCAAGAACCAAAATCAACAGTATTTAATCTTTGCAATTTATTTGGTTTTGTGTCATCAGTTGTTCGATTCTGTAACCAATTGGTTAAAGATTCATGAAACTAAGGCATGCAAATTGGTAAATGTTTTTGTTGCCAAGCAAATATGGCAGGATTGACTAAATGTGACAAATAGATTCTATTAAATTTACAAAGTTAATGAAAAATGGCTATTTACAATAGAAAATCTTAGTCATTTAAATCATAAATTATATGTTCATCAACTATGGATCAGAGAAAATCTATAATGTAAACTATCTTAAAAGACTTTCATCTAAAGAGCCATTAGTGTATGAACACATCTATTCTAGGTTTGTTATTGAATGGAAATGTCTACCCTAGGTTTGTTACTTTATGAAGACATGTACTCTATGTTTCCTCTTGTGCTGCCTCACTTTCTTGAAAGATTTCAATTTTTATTCCATCAATTCCTGGTGCCTTGTTCTTTGCCAATTCTTTCAATGC
>NW_006408666.1:1096414-1098675 GCF_000296735.1 Chrysochloris asiatica | reverse complement strand
TGCCTTTAGAGAGATTTGAAGTCCCAAAGTTCTATGTATATGCTAATGCTATTATCTTAAATGGTTCTCATACTCCTGAATAAAACTGAGATGGCTGAATCATAGAGCCATTTTGAAACTACCCAAATAGCAAGGATTTTATTGAAGATACTATAACAGGAGAAAGATGAGGCCTTCTACTTCCTTAATGATTTACAGGCTCAGAAACCCTATGTAGGCTCACTATGAGTGGAACTGACTCCAAGGTTCACCACCACCACCACACTATAACAGGAATATGCATGGTATATTTTGCAAGATAGCACTAGTTCTTGAGTCTCAACATTTAGAGTCTACTATATTACTACTCATCATGCCTGCCTACCATGTATAAAGCATTAGGCTTAACCCCAATTCCTAACTTTCCTTCTCTTTGTTTTTCTCTACTGCTGTTTCAGAATTTGCAAAAATCTCTCTCTCAAATGGCTTATAGAAAAGTTCAGAAGAGTTTATTATGTCATGCTGAGGAGAAGCTGACATAGACAATGAGGAGACATGGCCTCATCCATTGGTTTGTCACTAACAAGATTGATCTTACATAAGGACCATTACCTTTCGGAAACTTCAGTCACTGATCATACTCGGAAAGGTAGTGTTGTGACTCTGGCCTAACAGGTCATTAGTGCTGTGTGAAGAATCACAAAGACTATAGCAGGGACCAAGATATATATAATAAGAAAGTGATGTAGAAAGAAGAATATGTGAGCTATACAGGATAACCACCACTTGTCTGTCAGTTTGTCCTACTCTGGTGACTTGTGTGTTGCTATGATTCTGGAAGCATTGCCACAGGAATTTTAAATAACAGAAGGATCACCCATGGTGGACAGGTTTCAACTGAGTTTCCAGACAAGGGCAGATTAAGAAGAAGGAGAGATGCAATACTTACAAATATTTAGTCACTGGAAACCTTATGAATAGCAGTGAAACACTGGCAGATAACACCAGAAGATTCAACATTGAAACATTCTAAAGTACAGAAAAATATTGTCAGATGTAGTCGAAGGCACTCAAAATATGACTGGGTTAGAACTGCTTCATCAAAGTAGACATGACCGTGGTGATGTGAATGGTGTAAAGCCCTTAGGACCTTCATTTTCTGATGGGGTACAACTCAAAATGAAGAGCTGTAAATGTCCATTAATAATCAGAAAATGGAATGCATGGAATATGAATCTAGGAAAACAGTAAATTGTGAAAAATATAATGGAATGCATAAAAATAGATACTCTAGGCATTAATGAGCTGAAATGGACTGCTATTGACAATTTTGAATCTGACAATCACATGATTTAATATTCCAGGAATGACAAATTAAAGAGGAATGATGTCACATTAGCAATCATAAAGAACATATTAAGGTCTGTCTTGAAATACAACCTGTCTGTGATAGGATAATATGCATGTGCCTACAAGGAAAACCAGTTAATACCACTATTATCCAAACTTATGTACCAAACAATAAAGCCAGTCATGATAGCATTAAATAATTTTACCAACTTCTTCAGTCTTAAATTGATCAAACATGCAATTAAGATGTGTTGATAATCACTAGTGATTGGAATGTGAAGGTTGGAAACAAGAGGAAGCATCAGTATTTGGAAACTATGGTCTTTATGATGGAAAAGATGATAGAGAGCACATGATTCAATTTTACAAGACTAATGACTTCTTCGCACCACATATCTGTAAGTTTGTCATACCATGGTGGCTTCTGAGTTGCTGTGATTCTGGGAGCTATGCAACTGGTATTTTAAATACTAGGAGGGTCACCCATAGTGGACAGGTTTCAGATGAGCATCAAGACGAAGACAGACTAGGAAGAAAGATTGACAAATTACTTCATAATATTTAATCATTGAAACCTTATGAATAACAGAGAAATACTGTCAGATATAGTGCCAAATAATGAGCCCCTCAGGTTGGAAGACACTCAAAATGTGACTGGGGAAGAGCTGCCTCCTCAAAGTAGAGTTGACCATGATGATGCGAATGGTGTAAAGCCTGTGGGAGTAAAGTCCTCAGAGCCTTCATTGACTGATGGGGCACAACTCAAAATGAAGAGAAACAGCTGGAAACATCCATTGAAAATCAGAACATGGAATGTACGAAGTATGAATCTGGGAAAATTAGAAATTGTAAAAAATGAAATGGAACGCATAAACATTGATATCTTAGGCATTAGTGAGGTGAAATGGACTGATATTGGCCATTGTGAATCT